>NW_016690180.1:12688366-12854324 GCF_001604755.1 Lepidothrix coronata
GAGAAAAGAAAAGAAAAGAAAAGAAAAGAGAAGAAAAGAGAAAAGAAAAGAAAAGAAAAGAAAAGATAGAAAACAAACGAAAATAGAAAACAAACAAAAAAAGAAACAGAAAAAACAAGCTTGTGAATTTTTTTGGCAAAAGTAGAAAGTGACAAAATAGGAGAGTAAATTTTTATTTAAGATGTAGGAGAGTTTTATTGCAGAAGATAGATGACGAATATTTAGAAAAGCAGTCTGTGATATTATTTGTATTCTGTATACTGTACTGTACACAGGATCACTCTCGAGGAGAAAAGACAATGCAGAAAGAACCGTGTTTTGCAGAATACACCATCTAAGGAGTCTTTCTGCTGTGCCTTTTGCAATAGGGTATGTCTGTCTCGTATTGGCCTCATAAGCCACCAGCGTGCCTGTAACAAATGTGGATAGAGCCTTCCCAAATCTTCGCTTGCGAAGCCTAGCCATGAATGAATGACATACTGTACTGTAGCATTACACTAGTTATTAACCCTTAAAAAATAATAATGATTAAAAAGTTTTCTGCTTAAAATTCTGTGGAAACAAAAAAAAAAAAAGATTCCATGATGAGGTTTAAGTGCCTTTTTAGTGAATTAACATATCTTCAAAAGGACTCCAGCTGTGTTTCTGCAGAAATCCTCATAAACAAAGAATTTCTATCTATTTCTCACCTCTTTCCCCCAGGAAGATGTCTTAAGAGCAAATTTCTTCACTTAAGGAGACAGAAGCAGAAAAAAACAGAAATGTGTAAAACATGCTCATTACTCGTAACAAAAATCATTAAATCATGTGAAAAAAATAAAGAGCACACTCCTAAAACTGCAAGCAAATGTAAAAAGAGAAAAAGCTGTGATTTGTTTTAAAATACTGTGATGCACCTGTTCTGTATAGTCAATGTTGTTTCTTAGATGAAAGCTACATGGCTACCATAATGCAACATTAGTATCAAGTATAGGATGCTTCATCATTTCTACATTGTAAAAAGGGTAATACCGTGGATGGTTATTCTTTGATTCCCCTATTAAGCTTAAGCAATGACATAATTTCATTTGATTTTTTGTTATAAATCTATATGTAGGGTGACTTCTTAAATTAACTGATTGTTGTATTTTCTATGGAGGAAAGTTAGAGTGATACAGCATGTGACTGAAACATATTAGAATCATAGAATCATTGATTCAACTGGGTTAGAAAAAGACCTCCAGGATCAAGTCCAACACTTGATCCAACACCGCCGTGGTTACTAGACCATGGCACTAAGTGCCACATCCAGTCTCATCTTAAAATCCTCCAGGGATGGTGAATCCACCACCTCCCTGGGCAGCCCATCCAATGTCTGATTGTTGGAGGTGAGGAAATGAAGATTGAAAGTGGAGCACCGAATTCAGCACTCTTCCTGACTTTATAAGCAGATACGGACTTAAGTACCGGTGTTTTCTTTTTTGTTCCCATAATGTGTTAGACTGCCCTTACCTCAATCCAGAAGTTTAGGTTGTTTCCCCTCATATTTGCACTTCCAATTCTTACAAGTCTTACCTGCCACCTGGGGTCAACCCACCATATACGGGAAAGGGAATTATAAAGGGGATTAAAATTGGTAATAACTCTTTTTTTTCCTACTACTTTTTCTTGTGCTCCCACTTACTGTACCCTTCCGTGTTCAAAGGCTGTGTGAAGGTGTTGGGAAGAGGGGTGTGTTATAGCGAGTTATCAACATCTGCAGTCACCTGTTGGAGAAATACCATGCTCATGTTAATGGTTTCTTCTTTCTGCTCCAGGAGCAACATTTACATGTTTGATAACGTGCTTTTACAACTTTGGTCTTTCTTCATCATTCTGCAGCTCCACGTTCCTCCAAAGTTATGATATATGTGCCTCTTATGCTTTTTGGATAGTTTTGCCCAGATCTGCATTTCCCTAATTGACTATGTGTGAGCTGATTATAGCTCTGAGGTCTTTTGTGCCAGACCTAAATCCCATCCTTTACCCCATGCCTGCACTCTTCTACAGTGTCTCCTTTGTCTCCACTTCTGAAGGCATGTGCTATTCAATTAAACTTGTATTTCTCTACTCTACATTGTCATGTTAGGGCTATAAATATCTCATTCTGAATAGAGTAGTAACTACTTGTTACTGATGTTTATTTGAAACTTATGTTCTAGCATACACAGATTATAAAAGTAAAATAAAAGAGTTATAGACAACTGGTTCCTTAGAAAAAAATGCTAATAGAGCTAAAGCTACAGGAAAGTCGAGAAAAGTTTGGACAAAGCAAGTCTGAAAAACATCAGTAGTGACAACTTCAACTTCAGAACAAGGCTAACAATCCATTACTAGTAATATAGGGTTAAGTATTAAAATTAGGACAAAGAGAAAGAAAATCACAGTTAATATTTCCAAAAATAAAATCATGCAGTTAGATTGAGAGGGAAAAGAATTATATTGGTAAACTTTGCTTTTCATCAGAAATGAAATGTTTCAGGATTTATGTGAAGCACCTGAATGCAGAGTGGCAACTTCTTACTTCCATTTCTTACTGCAGGCTAGATTCCAGTATTCATGGGCTACTTGTGTATATAGAAATGCATTCACAGCAAGCATTCAAAAATATTCAAAGAGAATTCTCTATTAATTTCATCTGAATGTATAGCTGCTTATAACTGCAGTTTATTCAGGTAGTGATGAAAATCTTTTTTATTTGCATGCGGATAAATACAAGTCTACCCAACAAAACCTTCAGCAAGTTATGATCAGAATTTTCTTGCATGTGATTAAGATAGGCTTGCTATTACTATAGTCAAATACTTGAAAAAGTTCAATATAACAAAAGCTGGAAAACTAGCGAGCCTCACAAATAAGTGAAAGTGACAGTAGATGGATTTTTGAGAAATAATGATACTCATTTTGTGATCTAAAGTCAGGGTGGTTGTCTCTGAGGACATCAGTATGGAGTAAGCTATATCAGAGACCAGCAACAGAATTTTCTAAAGTGTTTGTTTAATGGTTGCTATTGAAATCAGCAAGACTGAACTGGACTAAACCCTACAACTAAATTAATCTCATTAATTTTTAAAATACCCAACAATTTCTGAAGTACATTATATGACCAACTATTTAGGTTCCTAATTTAGGCACACAGATTTCAAAATATTGGCTTATTTGACAATGAATAAGAATCAAATTATAAAGAATTGTTATGTCAGTTCAATTTTTTTTTTTTGCCTTTATTTTCTTTTTTACTTCCAAAGAGAATAGAATGTGTCATAACTTCAGATGATAAGAATTGGAATAACAAAAATAATACACTAGTTCTTCTGAAAGCAATTTAGCATTTTGCTTGATACTTCAAATTCAGTGGATGTGTTTGGTAGGCAGAAAGAAGTGAAGATACAGTGAAGGATAAAGAGAAAATATATGGAATTATAAGGAAAGAAGTGAACAGAAGAATGAGAGGAAAGAAAAGCAGTTTGAGGAGCACTGGCAATACAAAGATCAAGAAGCTAATTAACCAAGAAGGATTAAAAATAAGATGCCTTGATTCCTCCTTTGGGGGACAGAAAAGTTCTTAATTCATACCTTTTTTAGACAATTGACAGTTGGTTAACAGACTGAAAGGCAGTATATAACCCAGCAGTCACAGAAGTCTCTCCAGGCTGCAGATTCCCACTTCCACCACAAAAGGATTCTCCTGATTGAGTAAATCCCTGTTGCTGGCACACCACAGGGGTACTCAAATGCCACTGATCTATGGACCTCGCTACACAGTTGCACTGTCTTGTCAACATAGTACGAGGCAAGAGCTAGTGAGATTGACAGAGATTTACATGAGGAAAAGACTGAATCATAACAGCAAAACATACTCCTAGGAAACAAGGGACACGGAGAACTCTCAAGTAATTCGACATGTCATACTCTGTTTTCAGGCCAAAGTAAATCTAGTAAAGGCCAAATGGACAACCTAGATTTATAGCTCCAACTTTAATTCTATATGAATAACTCAGTATCAATAATGTTATTCGACACCGTGCTCGCAATCTTGTTATGTTATATGATGTGGTTTATTCTCTACAGCGCAATACCAGAACACCAGCAAGTTTGACTACTTTTTGTTTAAATTGGGAAATTGGAAAATCTAGATCAAAATAATTGAAGTAGTAATGTTATTTTTGTAGCTTTACAGGTAAAAGAAAGTGGGAGAAAATGGTAAATGCTGTATGTGTTAGTAGTAAACATCAATAACATTGATTTAGATTGACCTGCTGCTTGTAGTTTTATGCCAGTCTTTCCACTCATGGTTAATCTTTAGAAAGCATAGATAAAATAGGAGGACATAGTAGATTCGAAACACAGACTGAGAAGATTATTGTATCCCCAAATGCTTCTGAAAAAGCTTTGAAAAGCTCAAAAGAAAAAAAAAAAACAACAACCAAACAAAAACAATCAATAGAGATATTAGATGCTGTATTGGGAAAAAAAAGTGTTCCTGTCTCCTACGTGTCTGATAACTAAAACATAGCAACCATATTTCCTTTAAAAGATCTGAAGCTTTTAAAAGTCACCACTATGCTTTTGTAAATGCCACTAGCTTCCAGAAAAATTCCATTTATTTTTAACAGCTAAGAATTAGTATCTCTATATTCCATTTTAAAGAATATTTTAGTCATCTCAATTATTATTTATAATCATATATATATCTTTTAATGTTATGATTTAGGTATATTAAATGCCATTTTCATTTACACACTTTTGAAAATATTTTTAATCATCATGCATAAAAGGCAAAAAATAATCCTCTGGACCAATACAAAGGTAGGTTACAATTAAATATTGCACAACATTTGTTTTCATTTATGATTGCTATCTTGTCACTTGTTTTTGTTGCTGTTGTTAAGACTAAAAGTAGAAGACTAAGTCTAATTGAGGTTGTTAGACTATGAAGTCAAGGCTATTAGGACATTTTCAGCAAGACTTTAAATTATGTGATTTTTATCATGTTCATATGAACACAATCTGTTACTCTTCTGCCAGAGTTCCCAGTTCTGTAGGACTATTCCATTATACTGCCCAACCAGGTTCTTTCAGATAGTCCACATGGAAAGTGTAATGTTTAATATCAAATTTGCTTATGAAAGATAGTTGATGTTGCATGAGACTTTCAAATTAGCAGAGCAATACAAACTATACTGCATAACATAATACAAATGTAAGTTAGGCTTAATAAAATACATAGCAATTGCAATAAACAGTTCAGTCACAACACTAACGCCATCCTCTTTATTGCTGCTTACAATATGCTCACCGTTACAAGGCTGGGCATCCCTACTCTCCAGAAAATACATGAGTTGAAGCCTATTACTCCCTTCAAAATACTTCTGCTTTTTCTCTAGTTTACATAATCTCTGTTGGGCTTAATCGCATATTCATTCCTCCTCCCTCCCCCCCCATGCTTGTCCGACTAATTTAGGGGCACACTTGCATTGTTTTAATGAACTCAGGGGGGAAACATTTACACCACCTGTTGAACCATGCCAGTGCCCAGAGTGCTGAGATATAATCAGCCTCTTTGCAACAGCTGTGGGCAGTTATAGCCTGCATTATTCCTAGAGCTTCACAGGCTCATCTCCCTTGCCATTCTCCTCTGAGCATTTTTCCATTGTAGGGATTTATTGCTCAGTCACATCTTGCTTTTCAAAATATTTTGAAGTCAGGAACTGAAATTTTTATTAAGAGGGCAAGGTTAAAGGAATGCGTTTTGTACTTGAAGTAAGAAGTGATGAGATTTGAAGTTAACTCAGAGTGATAGATGAGGAAAAAATGTAAAACCTCTTAATATACTTAGTATTGGAAACTTATTTTTATTAGTATTTTTATTTTGAGAGGAAACTGTATCAAATAGACCTTCAAGTTAGATCTCTTAAACTGTCTTAATATCTCTCTGTTTGGTTTTAACTGAAGAGTGCGTCTTGTAGCAAGCATTATCAGTATCAGCATTGTTGGCAGGTTATGATGCTGTGTTGCACACTCAAAACAATTGAAGCAGTTACAGCAAAAGAGAATTTTCAGACATTAAAATCTATTCCTCTGAGGAGCAAGATACATTGCACTATTAGTGAACTATGTTTTTCATCAAACTATACACCTCAGAAGTAAATTTCTGAGATATGAAATTACTAATGTTTCCAGAAAATTGACTATAAACACATTTTTTCTAAGTAGAGATATTATGAATGTTTCCAATTTGAAAATATTTAGAAGGCATTTAGATGCTTGGGACTCACAAAATTCATTGTGAATTTCTGTATTTCATGGACAAGTTGTCTTTGAAATATTTCACTCTGTTTTCCTTTTCTATCTAACATCCACTGTGTACTGTGTTATTTCTGTATTGTTTATGTTTTCAGTAATTTGAATTTCTTTTTAAATGCATGTAACATACATACAATATGTGTAAGCATAATTTCCCATTTAATTTATGTGCTCAGCTCATAATTACATAAACAAACAAACAGAAAAAAAACCCAGAAAAACCCTGACTATTTTGTCATCCTATTTTGTGGATACTTTGTCTGGTGAGCTATTAAGAGTATTCCTTATGTTCACTTCTTCATGGTAAACTAAAAGCTTTATTAATCCTACATTCAATGTTATTTGTCTAAATAATGACTGAAACATTCTAACCGAAAAGGGTAACTCATAACTGCATATAGAAATAGAATAGCAAAACCAAAACATGCAGAGACTACAGCATGAAATAAATATAAAACTTGAAAAATATATAGATACGGAATCACAGGAGGTTCCATCTGAACATCAGGAAACAGTGTTTAAAAGCACTGGCACCAGTTGCCTATAGAGGTTGTAGAATCTTGTATGATAGAGAAGTAGAAGTTGTACAGTGTGGAGATCCTTGGAAGATACACAAAAGCCATTTGGACATGGTCCTGGGTAAACTATTGCAACTGCCCCTACCTGTGCAAGGGGCATAGACTAGATGACCAACAGATGTTCCTTCCAAAATCAACCATTCCTTGATTCCGTATGTTTCCTTTCAGCTATAATTTATAACAGGAGGGGAAGGCAATGATTTTGACGTTGTTAATAAAGCTCTAAGGAACTTGATAGGAAAGATTACAACAATCTGTTAAATCTATGTAGAAGTGATTTTACTGGTAAACAGGGAGTTAACTTACATTGTTGTTTTCTCTGTCTTATGCTTTGTGCTCCAGTTTTTAAATATATTATTCAGTCTTGTTATTTTGTTTATGATATTCCACTGGGACAGATTTTGAGGTGTTTCAAGTTACAGTTATCACTCTACAGAAGACATTCAATTCCATTTCTTTATCCTAAACTCTAAACTGTGTTTAGAGTCTAAACTAAACTGTGATGTGCAGTCCCTTTTTCAGTTCCTAGCCGAGTCCCTTATTTATGGAGAAGAATGAATATCTAAAGATTGAAATAATGCCAGAAGAAATTTTCACTGTCAGGAGTTGTATATACAAAACTATAGGTAAGTCATTTAGTGGATACAGTGACCTCTCTGTGTTGGGTCCCTCTGACATCAGGAAAGAAACATAACTTCTGGTACAGTTAAATTGTTATGCCTTCAATTATCTGTGTCTCCATTAATTAAGTTATATCTACTGTTGCTTTAGAGTTCTTTTTACACTGCAAGTAGATAGAAGCATGTAACCCATATGAATATCAAAATCCTGCAGTTGGCAGGAAAAGCTGGAGTTATGTTAGTAGATATTTATTTGTCATAGGAAGAGTTAGATTTATTTATAAAGAAAAACATGTGATAACTATTTGTATATGACATCACGTCAGCTTTTTTATAACAAATTGAAATGTTATATTTTCTTCTTTTGCATATTATTCAGAATCATGTCACTAAGACAAGGAATCTATAACATTCAAAACTCTTCTCAGATGATCTTCAAATATTTTAGAATGAGACTGAAATTATATGGAAGCTGTAAACCAAATTTAGAGATAATTTTTGTTAACATTAAACTGAAGATAAACTCTTATACATTTGGAACTCTTCAATATAGAAATCATCTTTAGAACCTAACAAACATTTGCATGGACCATAAAGAAAATTCAGATAATTATGACTGAAATATAAAGCCACGTCTGTGAGCAAAAAGCAGTTAGTTCAAATGCTTTTGGTGTTAACAAATTTTTCAAGGGTTCTTAGGAAGCCTAATCAATTTACTGCCACTGAAATGCAACAATTGTTCAACAAATCACATCAGTCCTGCCTTAGGCCAGTAATAAAGATAAATAACTTCTCCAACTAAAATAGCAAGGATGATTTAAGAGTTCAAAAGGTAGATGTCCCAACATGAATTTGGCCAGAAGACTAGAGTTAATAATCTATATTTCAGTACTCTAGTATCTTAAAAAAGGTTTCTTGTTACATTTGAAAAATATCACCCCCAGCAAGAATTTGTCATGTTAGAAATATCAGTAGAAATTTTGTAGAAAATAACCTGAGTGAAAAAGAGAGGAAAAAATATGTAAGACGTGAAAGATAATAAATAACAGTTCACGCTGTATACTACAGTTCACACTATGTATATTACCACATAGTAGATACCATTTCTGTAATAGCACATTCTAATACATTTCTCAACAGTTTTTTAGTTAATACAGTAGAATAACTATGAAAATATGTTCATTCTGTTTATTCAACAGGATAACAGATTACCCCCTGCTGTTTCTCTTTCCCAGATATAATGATGTGTTTTTCTGTCTAAACTCAGATACCGTCTCTTTCAGATGGTCTAGCTGAGTGACATTATTATTTAAACAGAAAGAATTTATTTACAATTTATAATACATTTTGATGATTGCTGTTTCTATTTGTTTTGGAGAAGGACCAATAAACCTGACACCTGATCTTTTTTAACTCTAAGAAAAATAGTTACTCCTTGTTTTGAAATGAAACAAAAAATAAACTGCCTCAGAATTTTTAAAAATATACAGAAATAATATTTCATAATATATTGGAACTTATGAAGCTAAAACCACATCAGATTAAAATTGGTTAATGTTCTGATATCCTAGCAGCCAACTGAATAAAAATGGAGAAAAGAAAAAAACTCATAGTGCTATGCTTGAGGAAAAAGAAAAAAAAAGGCTGACATTTAAGCTTGCATGTATGGGAAAAAAATAAGAAATGGAATTAATTACCTAAATTTTATAATTTGGCAGCACTGCTAGAGAATGCATTAAGACTGTCAGCCTACTCTGCACACAGAGTACCTCTGTATGGTGCATTGGCATAAGCAAACTTATTTTGAGCATATTAGAATTACTGGGTATCTAACAGTGAAGAAAATATAGGCAGAAATATAGGATTCATGACCTTCATTAACTCATACATTTTACTAACACTTAAAAAAAGTCAATGAATATTAAGCAGTTAATTTTTTTTCCCTTTAAAGTAAAGGATGTTTGTAGTATTTAAAAACATGTATGATAAAAGTTGTGTGACAATCTGTTTAGTGCATAAAAAAAAGTTAAACATGGAATTTACCAGGAAGGATTATAATTGTAGTTGAGAAACTGTTTCAGCCATCAGATCTTCAGAATTATAGCAAGAATAATTTTCCTGGATTTATATACAATTTTATTATCCTAATACATGTGACAGCAGAGATTCTATAAGGTTATGGATATTAATATCAGAATTATTTCAAAATAATAAATTATTTTAAAAAATAGGACATTAAGAAGAACAACATCTATACAGGCAAACAGCAATTTTGCTTTGATTCCTTACAAAACATTGCAGAGTCGTAGCAGGAGTGTACTAAGGGGCTACAGAGCAAAAAACTTATAAGTTAGGAAAAGCTATGATTAATATAACCTAGGCACATTAATAAGACCTGCCTGTGTATGTGCACACCTCCTGTTACTATTTTACTTATGACACACCATTTACACCATGAATTCCCTGATCCACTAAGTTTATACAACATCACTCTGAGAATAAATCCCAGTTGTCAGAGGAAAATAATTCATGCTGGATTTGACAGCCTGAGAGAGGGGAGAGCTCCTTGCCCCCACATTCAGCCCGTAGTGAGGGTGAAAATGTGTTCCCAGCAGACACATACACAGAACATGTATATACCACACATACATATATACTCATATGCAGGGCTGGCCATGCAGATTCCAGAGACACACACAACATTCATGTGAACACAGCCAGCACCAATGGGCTTATCCTGCTTTCTGGTTGAGCAGGACAGAATTTGTTAGTGGAAATAAATATACATACATATAGCACTGATCCCTACAGCACCTGGGTTCAGACATCAGTGGCTATCCCTAAGTCCCAGTCTCCCCAGTTGCCGGTATCTGGATTTACAAAGCCACAGCCCTACTCCATTCATGGCTACAGATCATTTCACTCACATGCATGCACACACACAGAGGTGGCCAGGAGTTCTCTGGTCTTATAGCCAACGCACTGTGCTCTTGCCCTTAAAGACACAGAGATGCTTTCACACCCCGAGCAGGTCTGTAGAGGGCCTTCTTGGTCCCAGGATGCTTCACCTTTACAGTGGATAACCTGGATTGATGTCATTTGCACCCCAACACTCACTTCAGTTCCTATACCAGAGATCCTCATACATACAGTTACAGAACATCCTGAGTTGGAAGGGACCCACAAGGATCATCAAAGTCCAACTACTGGGCCTGCAAAGGACAACCTCAAGAATCACACCTCGTGTCTGCAAGTGTTATCCAAAGTCTTCTTGAACTCTAGCAGGCTTAGTGTGGTGACAATTTCCCTGGGGAGCCTGTTCCAGTGCCCAAACACCCTCTGGGTGGAGGACTATTTTCTAATATCCAACCTAAAGCTCCTCTGGCACAACTTCAGGCCACTCACTTCGGTTCTGTCACTGGTCACCACAGAGAAGAGATCAGTGTCTGCCCCTCCTCTTCCCCTTGTGAAGAAGTAGACTGCAATGAAGTCTCTCCTCAGTCTTCTCTTGTCCAGGCTGAACAAACGAAGTTACCTCAGCTGCTCCTTGTATGGCTTCCCTTTTAAACCCTTCACCATCTTCAGGCCATCCTTAAGATGATCTCTAATAGTTTTATATCCTTATATGGTGGTGCCCAAAATTGCACAGAATATTCAAGGTGAGGCCACACCAGTCAGAGCAGAGTGAGACAATCCCCTCCCTCGACTGGCTGGTAATGCTTTGCCTGATGCCCCCCAGGACACAGTTGGCCCTACTGGTTCCCTGGGCACTGCTGGCTCATATTCCACTTGCCATCAACCAGGATCCCTTAATCTGTATCCATGTCACTGCTCTCCAGCATCTCCTTCCCCATACATACCCTGAATGTATGTACATTCAGGGTTCCCCTGTCTCAGGTGCAGAATCTGGCTCTTGCCCCTGTTAAACTTCATACACGCGCACACACAATAGAGACTCTTACCAGAACATAACTGAAGCCGGATGTTAATAAACAGCAAGGACAGACCACAGGGATTCGAGTTCAGGGCGTGGCCAGACCAGCATACTGACCAGATCCCACTTACTTGAGAATGGACAATTTTATTCCCTTATCCTTCACACACTTAGTCCTCCATTAATCACAAAAATCCTTCCCCTTTCCCACCTTTGATTTCTCCTCTAAATACCTCATGAAAAATCCCATGGAATCCCAAAGTGCTGTTCACCCGCATCCCACAGTGTTTCCTACATCTTAAAGCAGCAAATCCCCTTAATCTGAAAGGTGATCAGGAGAGCTGGTTCTATCAATGGGTTTCATGCCTCGAAAATGGGGCTGATGACAGGGCCTGGCTTCTTCCTCAAATCTTTAATTTGACTTCCTGCCTGACATTGTACCTCTGTGCTCCTTTGGTCTTGTGGAAATGGGCCTTTGATGGGCTGATGGCTCTTCTGTGATGTCACAGGGAGCTGTCAGGCAGGGTATGATTTGCATGATCTTCCCCGAAGCCTGCCATTGTCTCTCTGTGCTTCCTTGTGAGTGTGCAGATGAGCTTTTACCACATATCCTAAACCTGGTCACATAAGGGAGACTGCTCTCTACAGGACTCCTGCTTCAATTGTTCTAAAGATTGGAAGGCATTAAGTAAGTGAGGCAGAGACCTGCAGGAAGAAAAAGGACACATTCATGGAGAAGGCAGCTCAGAAGTGCCCAGAGAAATGATCTCAAATCAAATCTCTGCTTCACCTTTCCCATGTAAATGTGGATCAGTCACTTAAAGCACATTTTCACAGGCAGACAATGATTATGTATTCTTCATTTTCTGGGTGACTGACTTTATTCCCTCTGGTCTGATTTGAAAAACAACTGGGTATTCCTAAGTGCAGCATAAGCTAGTTAGAGAAGTGCTTTGAATATATAAAATGTAACATTCAATTATGTTCTCTAAAAATCAGATCCAGGTTATGTGAAATTGGGCACATAAAATTAGTGGCTCTTTTTGACCTTATTATCTCAGTGTCTTTTTTCTCAACCTGGGTTCAATTAATGATAATAGAACATAATAATAACGATATCCTTCATTATATAATGGTGCTACAAAAATCAGTTTATGTTGGGGAAGTTGCCAGTTACTATTACTATGGATGTTACCATATGAAAACAAAACATTTTGTAATAGAATGAAATATCATAGAAATATAAGACGTATATTTACGTATCTTTACGTATCTTTTCTTATCCTTCATTTTTTAATGCAACAGATATTATTTATGCTATATCATTTGAGGGATTCCCCTTTCTAAGAGATCTCAGGATCTCTTGTCCCTAAAGCTGTTTGGGTATATGGCCTGCCACACATACGTGCCAGTTCTACTTTAGCAAGGCTCTTTACTAGGATGGAAGCATGTGATTTTAAATACATTTGTGACCCAGGTCAGATGAATGTCTATGTGTTGCTGCATCACATCTTAGCAAATGTTGCTTCAATGAATAGCACATGAAAGTTGGTGAACAATAGTTTTGTACTCAGAGAAAGTTTAGAGTACTGTAGAAACACACCGACAGAGGAAATAGTTTTCTACTTTGTAAGCACCATGTATTCCACATTCTAGCAAAGTATTTGTTTATAATGGGACTCTAACATAATACAGAACACTGTTTCAATGCATCTGCATAACACAATAAGATTAATGCTGTAATATTATTTCTTTTGGTTATTCAGCTTTGCAAACTTGATAAGTTTAAAATTTTCCTAGTGTTAATAAATAAAGATGCATAACATCCTTGTTAAGACTCCGGATTGAATATGTTGTAATCTGCTCTTGAAAAAATGTCAGCTTTCAGAAAAAGAGACAAATGCTAAAAAAATTGTCAATGCTCGTTTAACACTGACTTTACTATGTGAATGAAATGAACAAATATTCAGTTGATTTTTATGTACTTGAGACTTGATAACAATGAAAACCAATGAGTCATATATAATAACAAGAAAAATAAGGATAGAGAGAAATATGATAAGTTTAATATTGAAAATGTACTTTTAAAGTTTTGTTTAAGTGGAAATTCTTTTGTATAGAATCTGTGTAGAATGTGATTTTATTATTATCTTTGAACTATGTTACAAAATAATTTAGGACAGATTAAAATCACTTACTATGAAAGATGAAGTATTATTGGAAGCCTATTTTTAAACTTAGAGAATTATTTAATTTGCATTCTAATCTTCATTTTTTTCAAGCATATCCAAGAATACCTGTACTTTCTTTAATTCATATTGTGTTTCTCTGGAATAAGAAAATGAATCAACTTTGGTCAGCTATGATCTCCCAGAAATATAAGCAAAAGTTTTTCACCTGGAATAGGAGGAAAAAAATTTAAAAAAATAAATTAAATACACATCTAACATACAATAAATGGCAGTTTTTATGTACTATTGATGCCATAAATTGCAGTTCTATTGGTGCCATAAAATGTACAGTACAGAGTCATCCTTTAGTGTTGTAATGATAAGTAAGAAGGCTCAAAGAGGGGTTTCTTTGTCTTGTATTATTTTGACAGGGTAAGGTCCAAGGGGTTTTTATCACTTTTTTTTCCTGTCCATTTCTATATATTTAGGAGGTATATTTGAGACATGTATGAGGTAACATTTGGTAGCCAGTAAATACTGAAAAATTCTTTAGAAAACATAATCTTTTTCAAAGTGCTACTCAGTGCTTTATGATGAATTTATGAAAAAAATCTTTCCTTAGGCATGGAAATTCCTATTCTTTTCAACTTAATTTCATGCAAGAGTCATTCATAACAAAGACTAAGTTCAACCTCTCAATGAGTCACTGTATTATCTCCCATAATTCTTGCTTTACTCTGTCCAGTTCTATTAGTCCCATCCCAGTTCTCTTTTGAAAATTGCTTACCCTTTGTGTTGTGTAAGTCCTACGTATTTCAGCAAAAATTTGTTCCATGGCTTTGGCATTTAATTTATACTCTCTTGATAAATAACAATAAATACACTATGATGTTATTAAACATTAAACAGAGTTTTCAGCACTTATTGTGCCTGCAATAAAATAAGTGATGGTACTTATTTTGGTGAAAATAAGTCAATCTACTTTGATTCATAACAAAAACATCTGAACCGTCACTTTTACTTAGTTGAGTCATGTTGTCTAGGAAACAAGGATGACCTTCTTGGGAGAGAAAAAATATCTTATGTTTACAAGGATTTCAGTTCATCTGTATTTGTTTTCCTTAGAAGAGCCTAATTTTAATCCCTACAGAATGCAGCAATATTGATTAAACTTCTAAAGTCAATTTGCATCAGATACGAGAAATAAATTCTTAATGATTTACAAGCATCTTACAGTGCTTGTTTTACAATTGATCAAGAGAAGTAAAGCCTTTATGTCACCTACTTTAAAAACCATTTCTGTCCACAAACACTAGTAATGCTTGAATTTTAGTTTTTCTACTTCCCAGAGTTTTTATATTCCTTTAAAGTATGTCTGTAAAAAGGTTGTCATTGTGTCCTGCATCTTATGAGCCATCCTTGTAGCCAGTGAACTTGGAAGCCTTGCTTGTAACCGAAAATTAGATACTACTTGATGAGTGAGGTGGGCAGATTGTGGAACACACTAAGTTTATGCAACAATAAAATAGTAATAAGTAATAAAGTAATAAAAAGTAATAAAATTCTATGTAAATTCAATACTTTCATATTACTGAAACTCCTAGAAAACAGACTTTGTTCTCCAAGTTTTTCCCTTTTAGCTGAGTAAAAAAATAGATGTAAGAACAAAGATGGTGCAAACAACAGATGCCATGGTCAAGGACTATTGTGTCACTTCTGTAGCTTTTCTTCATCAGAATGCAAGGCAGATACTTCTGTTCCATCTTGTAACAATAACCTTCACTACTTTGACCTAAATTACTCTAGTTATAAACACTAATAGTGCTGGAACTAGCTTTGAATTTATCCCTATGTGTTTGCAAGTGTAAAAGTTATGCGCCACAGCTGGCTAGAAAAACTACTTAGTGGCTCAGTCATATCTTCAGTCTGAGTATGTCAACTTCAGTTATGATCAGGAAAAATGCCTAACACTAAGCTCAGTTAGCAGTTAACTAACAGCTTTTCATCTGGCACCCTCTGTGGACCATCTCAAATTTCAAAGGTTGCCTATGCAGAAAAAAGCCCAGGACAATAAACAAGAACTGAACTATTAAGAGGACAAATCTAAACCCTTTGATTCCGTATGATTCTCAAGAAGGCCACCACATTAAAAGAAATATCTGGTTGCGACATTGTTAGTATTAGCAACTGATGTGGAAAACAGATTTTTTTTGAGACAAAAATGCCAAGTGAAAGTAAATTAATAGTGGAAGTAGATTTAGATTAATGTATAAAAATATAGAAGAGTGAAAACTTCAGAATGTTTTCCCTCTGACCTAAGGAAATGCTTAAATACGTAAAATACTGATTTTCTATATCTGTGTCCTGATAGCATCCTGGGACAAAACCTGTGCATGTGATATTCCCTTTCATGTTTTTTTTTTCCTCTAGAAAAGCTGGTGTACAAATTTCTCTGTTTGAAATAAGAAAAATGAGAATAGAAGAAATTAAAATAAGGGCAACAGGTATCACTCTTCCCTTCCCCAAGTTACCTTGAAGTCCCAAAATAACGCAAAACATCAGGCATTGATTTCATTTTAGTATGAACTCCATTAGGTTTCATAACTTGGGAATCCCAATCTCACAGTTTGGACACAAACTTTACGTGAAGTCTATATCCTGTTGGAAAGAAAATTCAGCTCCGTTACAGGTCATCCAATAGCTCTGTGAAACTGCTGACTAACACCAGAGAGTTGGTTGCTGTATTCATTTGACCATTATGAAGTTTTTCTTGAGGAAGTGGTAGGAAGAAGTTATAAAAAATCAACTCCAGTTATGAAAATGAAATTACTTCAGTCATGGTAATTTACTTTCTGGAAGGGAATATTTCTCAGCTTCTCTTCACAGTATTGAACAGCATCCAAATAATCTACACAGTGTGAATAGTGGATAGAGTTTAGATTGAAGAGTATGACAAAATATGTATGAACAGGCATCATGAGATATCAGTATGATCTGACATTATATAAAACAGATTCATTATTTCCATGATTATAGAATCATAGAATCATTAAGTTTGGAAAAGACCTCCAAAATCATCATGTCCAACTTTTGACCAAATAACATTCTTATTTCTTTAATATAATATCTTTGTAACCTGTATTTTAGACCTCCATTTACCTTTGTTTCTATCTTCCTATAATCTCTTTAGCTTGTCTACTGTTCTCAGTTAACCCTGTAGGCAGCTCAGCCCCACAAAGCCTTTCATTCTGTCCCCTTCAGTGGGATAGGAAGAGAATCAGAAGGGCAAAAAGAAAAAAACTTGAGTATTGAGATGAAACACTTTAACAGGTAAAGCAAAGACTGTGTGTTCATTTACTACTTCCTGTTGGCAGGCAGATGCTCAGACATTTCCAGGGAAGTAGGACATCATCATGCCTAAAAGTTTTGAAGATAGATGCCATAATTCTGCACGTCCCTCCACTGATTCATTCTTTCCTTAAGCTAAACACACCATATACGGTATGGAATATCCCTTAGGTCAGTTGGGGTCAGCTGTCCCAGCTGTGTCATCTCCCAAGTCGTTGTTCATTCCCAGCCTCCTTGGTGTTGGGGAGGGATGAGAAGCAGAGATGACCTTGACTCTGTGCAAGAGCTGCTCAGCTGTACAAAATACTATGAAGAAAGTGAACTCTATCCCAGCCTAAACCAGTAGAACTACTCTCAGTCTAGGTTTCCTTTCCAATGTACTTTTGTCACCTATGGAACCAGGTGTATGTCTATGTGTGCGTGTGTGTTCATACATACTGTATATGTTCACATATGTGGAAATACTACAAATGTTTAAACACCCAAACTTCTCTCTGTTCATTAAAATATCAATGTTTACATTACAAACAGCATATTACTTTAATCGATATGGTTGTTGCTCAGTCTCTTGCAGTTAATGTTTCTGTTGTATTTTCTGTTCCTCTACCTTCACTCATTTGATTTTCCTTTTCCTGTGTACCTGTCCAAACACATGTACTCCTCCATACATTTTGTCTCCTCCAAACCTTTCTCTTCTTTTTTCCTCTTATCTCTTTATTTGTCATGCTATCTGACTGTCAGATACATGTTTTTTAGATTTTGATATAGATTAATATCTTCATTATGATTGTGTCTTTGTTGCTAGTACTTCAAGTAATGTCATAAAAATACTATGATGAGATTTATTTCAGCTAAAACTTGGAACAAATATTGCTTGCCTTTGAAAATGATGTTTTATATTTCTGGTTTCATCATTCTGAACCTTCAGTTCAGACAAGCATTTCAAATTGATTGGTTTTGAACAATAACAAAAAGAAAATATATATACTAATGATTCATAGTTCAGTAAGCTGACCTTAAAAAGATTGTTTCAGGGTGACCTCTGATTTTTCACACACAATTAGCCAGCAAACAGAAAATATAATGAAAGAACTTACAGGAATTCTAACTTTTAAGCCCATTATTTTTCTTTCTGCAGTCACAAAATCATTATTATTGTTTGCAAAACAGTGTGTATGAGGAAGCAGGTTTTTGATCATAAACATTTTTAATATATTTGATGCATTTCTCTCTTCAGCATCTTTTGCTGAAAACAGTTGTTTTTACTGCTCTACTACGAATAATGTTTTTCCTAAGCGAATCTCTAGCTAATAAGAAGAGAAACCCAATTTTAACTGAGTAATTATGCTAAATAGTAGAAGGAATTTTTACACTAATAATAATCCATTCATAAGAAAGACTTAGGCAACTATACATCTTAGATTAATAAAAATTATTTTTGTCAAAGACTTGCTTATATGTTTAACTGTCATCTTTTCTTTTAAACTCCTTCCTTAATTATGAAGCTACTGTGGACTTTAAGAAATATAGCCTTAAAGTTTTACTCCATTAACTTTTATAGAGCTAAAGACATTGAAGATTGTAACCTATGTACTTTTGTCTCACGAAGTGCACTTAAAACTGCAATAAACAGGCAACTAAAATTTGTACCAGTTTGAAAGAGTTTGTAATTATCAGTACAAATATACCCCTATAAATGGGATGTACTTTATTTATTTTACTTCTAGATCTCCATAGTTTATTTCATTATTAAAATAAACCTCAATAGGGGCTTATATGAAACTTTCTTTTTACATATGTGTGACCAGAGTCACTAATTTTTATCTCAATAAGCACCTTAATTTCTATGAGTGTTTGCATTGGCTTAGCATAGTAGAAGTATTTTTGTTGAAAGAAAGTTTACTTTTCATCTTGATGTGTTGTTTGTTAGGGAATAAATAAAAAATCAGTGAGTATCTAGTGATTCTGAATGATGTTGGTATGATAGCCTGAAAAGTCTCTGTAGGTTGCATGATATATTCCCATTTAACATCAGTCTAGCAATGTAGGGAAAATAAATATCTTAAAATTCTTTTTTTTTATTAATTTGACTCAGAAATTATGTACATATCCATAATAAGGCAAGAAAATTAAAATATTGAGGATCAACTGGTTACAGGTATTAAGTAATGATAAATAACAATAATTAATAAGAATTTCAAAAGCATCATGGAATAAGTGTCTTCGAGAGAACCGGTAATGGAGAGAAATATAATTGCAGTCTTTTTTCATGTCAAAGTACTAGTGAAAAAAAGACAAGATGATAGCAGAAAAATTAATTTAATTCTTCATACTGAAGTATGCTGTGGAAAAACTAAGGTATATTCCTGCATCAAAACCTTCATAAGAAATTGATCTGAAACAACATGATAAAGCTTTAGATCAGTTTGATCCAGTGAGAAATAATAAGATGCTGGAATTTAGATATGAAACTTCTGAATGAGTTCATACGTGCAATATGTTGAGTGAATCAGCCTCCACATTAGAAACAAGAAAAGTGCCAACAGTGACAACAAAATAAAGAGGAAGATGTAAACAAGTCACATATAGGTATATTGTGACTCAAAGATCTCTTAAAGTTTTTCAGAGGAGTCAGTGAACTGATACAGGTATCCAGGTATCCTTCAAAGGATTTTGGTTAATTTCTTTAAGGTGTTATAAGGTGAAAGGAGAGATAGCCTTATAAATTACTAATGTCAGTGAAATGTAGAAATGAAGGGTGACCATAAGGATCAGTTTTCACAACAGCTGATGGTAACCAATGGAACCTCTTACAAATCAGTCATGGAATTAGGATTGTTATAGAAATTCATAAACTATCTATAATAAGTATGAATAGTGAACTATGCTACCAACGTAAAGTATATGGGGCTCTACAAAGATAAAATGAATAGAGGAGAGTTAGAGCAGGATCTCACATAGGAGTAATTGCTCAGTGAAACAGCAGATGAAATTCCACGTTCTGAGGTAAAGCATGAAAAGAAAGAAAAAAAAACCCAGGCTTGATCTGTGCATACAGCAGCTGGCATGAATTTAGGTATTTCTCAATCAAAATACCATTAAGTCATTGCGGATAGATTATTGAAATATGCACCTCAAAGTCCAGGTGCAGTCAAACACAAGTAAAGTTACGAAAATTAAAAAGGAAAATTTAAAAAAAAAAAAAGTACTCAGGAGCAGTGTGGGACATTTAAACATGGTAAGACCAAAACAAACAGTCTCCTGGCGAGGTGGTGACTAAAATGAGTCGAGGGGTGAGGGTTAGATTGAGTTGGACAGGGAAGTCCACAAGACCAGGGACACCCAAGTAGCAGCCCTGAGCCCTGTCTGGACCTGGAAGCTCTTGAGAGGCAATCAGATGAGGAGTTGGTGTAGCTACAAGCAGGCAGATTTAAATGGCTCCAGGGAGCGTGAAGAACAGAGCAGGAACACAGGACACGGCACAGCAGTTTGCTCAGCAGTTCCTGCGGGGAGGGTGCTGTAATCTGCAAGTAGGTCCACAACTCAGGTAAATGCTAAGTGCTCCAGGTCTCTGCCGTAATGGTGGGCACTTATCTCAGAGCCAAAACCAATGTGACTTCTGGGATAGCCCCTGAGAAGTCTGATGCTTCCACTCAGATGGAACCAGTAAGGAAGGAGACTTAAGTACAAGTGGTAACTTGCAATGGAAGCCCATGTTGGAGCAGGTTTGCTGACAGGAGTTGTGACCCCATGGGGAACCCACACCAGAGCATTCTGTTCCTGAAGGACTGCACCCTGTGGAAGGGACCTGCACTGGAGTGGTTCATGAAGAATTGTAGCCCATGGGAAGGATTCAATTTGAAGAAGTTCATGGAGTACACTCTCTCATGGAAGGGACCCTGGGCTGGAGCATGGGAAGGAGTCCTTCCCCTGAGGAGGAAGCAGTGGCAGAAACAATGTGTGATAATCTAGTTGTAACCCCCATTCCCATCTCCCTGCACCACTGAAGGGAAAAAGATACAGAATGAGGAATACAGTTAAGCCCAGGAAGGAGGAAGGAGTGGGAAAAAGGAGTTTTTAAGATTTGGTTTTACTGCTCATTATCATGCTCTGGTTTGATTGGTAAAAAATTTAATTGATTTTCCCAAGTGTTTTGCCCGTGATGGTAATCATTTCCTGTCCTTATCTCAACCTATGAAACTTTCATGATATTTTCTCTTCCCTGTCCAGTTGAGGAGAGGAGTTGTAGAGTGTCTTTGTTCAGAACCTGGTGTCCAGCCAATACCAAACCACAACACAAAGGCAAAAATGTTGTCTATCTAATCCGGAAAACTGCACTCCAAGGGTACTTATAGTTATCCATGTTCCTAATTTCCACACACAATCCCCTTGCGCAGTTTTCAGGCCCATGTGAACATCCTTCTTCAACTTCTAATATGCAAAAAGTCAGTTTAAACAAGAAGCTTGCTTTTCTTTTTTTTGGTGAGGGAGGGGAGGGAAGGGTGTAGAATAGAAGATTGTTTTCAAGATCTTTTTAAAATTTACCTTAATGTGGAAAACATATATGTAACTTTGTGGCGACTTTTTTTCTATAGTGAATCAGGGAGAAGTGGTAGCTTCCCAAGCATGCCCATTAAGTTATGTTGGTTTGATGCATATCTAATCATCATTTATAATAGGCAGGTAACACCTGAGAGCTGTAGTTCTTGTGCAGACTCACACCACATAATTACATATGCTATATGTTGCTGCAAAGTGTCACAAATGTCTTTGCAGTCATGCACTCAGTGTTGACATTTAACATAATGGATTTAATTTTTTTTTCCTTTTGAGGAGAAATGCAAAGAGAAATATGCAAGTGATAAATGTGTGAACAAGTTAAGCCAGCAGCAGCTGCATTCAGTTAATTAGGATCAGAAAGGAGTATTTGTGGCCTCGACTGGTGTTTTTGATAAAGAGAGTGCTGTTTCTCAAAGTGGAAAACCACATTGAACAGTCTACATGATGGCATGTGTTCTTCTCTTGTGGCTGAACACAGCCACCACATGATGTGAGGTGAATGTGTGGGATCAAGACCCTGGTTTAGGACGATCCTGGGAATTTTGGTTAACTAAAAGACAAACACCAGGTGCTGTTTACAAAGGAACCCTAATAAAAGGGGAAAGCCGGAAAGATCGGCAGACAAGTCCTGAAATTGAACTCCGTGTGCAGCCTCATTTCTTTCAGCGCCCATATTTGCCATAGATAAATGAGGCAGAGCTGACTACAATTTTTTCAGTAGTTTCTCACCATATGTAAAACTGTTCTAAGTCTTTTCCAGTTTTGGACATCCACAGCCACCAACAGTTTCACTGTTACCCTCCTACGTATCATTGCATACATATCAGATATCACATTGAATTTCATGCATTCACAGGGAAATTTTAAAAAATAAAAACTGCTTTCATTTCAGAATTGCTAAAATTCCCAATTCCTATCATTATTAAACTGAATAATCTTCCACTCTGACATATTCTGAACTGAGAAAATACAATTACAAGTTTATTGTAAGATACTTGTGATATCACTTTTAGAGATGCATTAAACTTATTTTGGACATGTGTGCAAAAAGAGTCCAAGCTGAGGGTTAACAGCATATAAAATTTGCTCATATCCTTGTTTTGACCCTTTATACCAATGATGTTTCTCATTGTTATCATGCAAGAAATTCTTCAGATTAAAAGAGGACACAAAGGGGCACATTTTTCAAGCGTAACAGGGAGACCAGGACTGAAAATGAAAGGGAATGAACCAAAGCCAGCAAGTATAATCTGATCTGAAGCCTGTGAGTAGCTTAATAAAATGGTTTAATTGCTTAATGAAAATTTCAAGCATGGGAAAAAAACTGAGTAAACTGATAATACATTAGGAAGCAGTAGGTAGCAGAGTAAGACATTTTATCTCCATTTTAATTGTTCTAATCTTCGTACGCATGCATAAAAATGCTGATAACTGAGTTGAGACTTTTGGAATTTAAACCATACATATTTTTTTATCAAGGCTTTTAGCAGCCTATGTGTCTCAAAAGCTTGATAGAAACTAGATAGCCCCAGTAAACTGTCCTGTTAGATCGTCAAGCCTGAGGCAAGCACATACAACTATGCACACTCACTAGCTTAAAAAACAGGAATTAAATAAATAAATAAATAAATAAATAACAAAAGCGCTTTGAAATCTGTTCTGTTTTCTTCCAAATCCATTTTTGACCTAATACCTTTCAGAAGAAAATGTCTTTCCAGAGGGCATTTAGCAAAGTGCTTTGGCAGTGGAAAAGACCACTCATGCTCCCTTGTTTTCCATTTTGAAAACCAGTTAATGTATTGCTACTATTTATGCTAGATTTTTGTTTATTTCTTAACATTGGGGTAACATACTGAGTATGCATTCCCCTTATCCTGTTTTTCTGCTATTTATAAAAGACTAGCTGTTGTAAGTAGCTATTACAGATGTTATTTGAGTTGCATTGGGCATTGCTAATGAAAACCATTGTATTACAATGTTTTTGACATTTGTGGCAGGCCACATTGAACAAAAGCTGCTTTTAAACAATTAATCAAAGTACCTAATATTTTTCCAAATTTGAAAAATGACTGTCCTTTAATTATTTTTTTACTGAAGCGTTAAACAAGTGTTTTACTAAAATTTATTCTATATTTAAGTTCATGACTCCCAGCCTCCAAACAGAAAATATTCTTTCTAGTAAGTTGCTAAATCTATTTCTTTGAGACCATTCTAATTTGTTGATTCTATTTGTTGATGGAAATAAGCTGCTGAGAAGTTCATTAAGTTACAGATAATGGACTGAACTTTTCCTACAGATGGATTATATGCCATCTTTATTTTGTAGCTGTAGCTCACAAAGTCTAGCATCTACCACCTCAATTTTATTTTCATTCAGATAGCAGTATTATTCTGAGTTGTTATTCTCTTAGCATTCATGCAGCAGATACAGTGTGTGAAAGCTGGTAAATTATTGCCAGAAGTTCCAGCATTGTCACTGGTTTGGTGATGGTATTTCTGACAGCTCTGGCCTTTACCTGGTAAATAAGTTATACCAGTAAAAAGCTAATATAAAACATTTTACAACTAATGTATATGAATAGGTAGCTTAATTTCCGGTAAGACAAAGACTTTATAATCCTAAAAGCAGGAAAGTTTGGAATAGGACTAAAATAGCACAGGATTTACTATGCAAAGAGTTTGCTGCAAAAAGTGAACTCTTTAAAGGAGCGCTGAGTTGAGTGTAAGGGACAAGCTTTGGGGCACAAAGCCATTTAATCTATTGTGACAAAGCAGGAAAGGAGCTTCTTAAGCAACAAAAGGCCAAGCCCCAGGTTTGGCATTTCAGGATAAGAAGCAAAGGATAACATTTCCCACTTCAGAACTTTGCCCTTTAGATTCATAAGAGCTCTTTTTTTCATTTGTTTCACTGACAATAAAGTTCACTGCAAGCAAGAGGGAGATGTTACCGCTTTACTTGTGCTACTATAGTCACACACCTGTATTTACGATTAGAAATCAATCAAAGATTATATAACACTTTCAAAGCTCAGTTTATACTATTTTTGTCTCTTGCTTACTACCTAAATTAATGCTTCTGGCCCTATGAGGATCGCTAATATTGCTTAAAAATTAGCAGAGGATTTTTCTTCCACCTTTATGCTCAACACAGCATTAACAACGTGCTACTTTACTAAATCAGTACAAAGTTGTTTAATGATTCCTTTCTTAATTCCAATTTCCACACTTCTTCTGTATAATAATTAATCAGTATAGAAGATACCATAGGAAAATGTTGAGTTCATATTTTCAAGTGGAATATAATGGGATGTCTAAATCACTACCCTTACAGTCTTATAGATATATCCTTACAGTCTTATAGCTATGGAAAGGCAACTGTGATTGATGTCTAAATTGCTTACAGGTTGTTATGCAGTCTTATGTTTTGTCTAACAACACCACAGAATAAAGAAACAACAAAAAATCTTTGCTTAAAGCTGTGTTCTCTTCAGCAGTGTCATTCACACCAAGAAAAAAATCTTTATGTTTTTAAAAACACCAGAGCATTCCGTCTCTCACTGTCTAAGGTCTTTGTTGACTCACTTGTATTTTCAGACTTCATGTCTACATTTCTTTGCTTCATGTTTACCTAGCAGGCATATGCCGACACCCCCACCTCTCTCACAAGGAGTTAGCTTGTGTCTGGTGTATTTAAGCAGTTGTGGTAAGCTTTGGGAATAGCTCTGATGGAAATAGCTATGATAAACAGGACTTCTTGTGGATTTTATGCAGTTCCATACACCATTTTCCTTCTTGACAGTTAGACTTTACTATACAAGAAAGCTCTGCATTTAATGAAATTTAGAATTTCAGAAGTGGTTTTCCATACACATGAGAAAAAAGAAGTATTCCTACGTATCTAGAGAGATGTCTGTAATTACACTGACTATCAGTTTAATTAAGTCAACAACAAATAACGTATTCATAGATTATGTTACTTTTCTCATTTGTTTATTTGTACCTTGCTGCTTAGCATAATTTTACCACTTGGTAAAATAGCCAGGACAGGGTTAATTTTTGCAGTAGCCAGGAGGCAGCATGGCTAGGACCACCTCATGTCATTTTCTGGGAACGGGGGAAGGGGTCCCTTCTGAGTCAGGGTAGCCAGGCAGTGGTTGGGCGGCATCGGGTGTTGTCAGGCTCTCCTTATATAGTAGTGAGTATTTGCATATGAGTTTTTCTCCTCTCTTGTAGGAGTATTGTTGCTGTTATGGTTCCTTTTTCTTATCTCTTTGCTGTTTCCAGTAAATTCTTCTTGTCTAAACCTGTCATCTTCATCTTTTGTGCCTCCAGTTTTGTGCCTTCCAGCCCGCAGCTGCTGGGAGCAAGAGGGGGAAGTGAGTGAGTGTTACGACCCGCCCCAGAAAAAGGGAGGGAGGTAACCCGGGTTTTATCAATAATTCCCTTGGGGTGGATTAGAGTGAAACGACACTGAATAATCGGTGTCTGAAAACATATACTGGCAAGGTTTATTTTAACAATTCTGTACCAACAGGTATGCTAGCATTTCTGTGTTGTCATATAACAATGTGGCATAGAGATAAAAAATGCATAGGGGACAATTTTGCATCAACAGGTATGCTAGAATTTTAGGTGCTGTCATATAAAAATGTGACATAGAGATAACCTTTGAGGGGGGGAGAAAATGCATAGGGGAGAGAAAAGCAGGATAAGAGTAAGGGAAAGAAAAGCTGAGAGTGGACAGATGTATATAGTCACTGCCCACGGGGTTCAGCGATGAAACTTGGTAGTTGCAGCTTCCATGTCTGTCAGTTGAAGTGGTGGCCTTGATCTGCTGGGGGTGAAGGAGGGAAGCCCCCACACTCCAAGAAGTTATGAGTTATTATATCCATGGTCAGTGTCATGGGCCATGCCTCGAGCCTCCAATCTCTCCCTGGGCCCTGCGCAAGAGCTGCTGTGTCTGGCCTGGTTCCCGCCCTTTCCCCAACTGCCGGGGTGGGGGGTTGATGGGCTCCTATGGGCCATCAGAGGTCCTTCCCCTTCAATTGTCCATCAAAGGTCAAAAGCCTGCTAGCTCAGCTCTTGCCTTTTCAGGGCTTCACACCTTCGGCACTGGAGGGAGGGAGGGGCCGGATTGCTCATCAGAGGTATAATGCAAGTCAAAAACCTGCAAAAGTCCCCTAGAATGCATAAATCATCAAACATTTCAGTCTCTGACAGTGAGCAGTGTGTGGTTTAGAGTAGTTTAAGTGGGAACAATAAATTTGAGAATACCATTCCTAAATCATGACACTACTACTGTCCCTGGTAACTGTTAATGCCAATAATGTCAGAGTTTGAACTGATACTGTATTAGAATTTCAGAAATGGTGAAAACTAAAACAAATTATATAGTTCTAACTAAAAGTCCTTTCGTAACTTACATGCAGGTTTGTATATTGGCTGATGTTTCTCAAGAACAGAAAGGGTGGTCTGTGTTTGAGTCGTGATTACTTATGATGCCTTATAACACTTATGACACTTATATAATGTCCACAGTGGTACAGGTAGTTTGGGAGTTTCATACAGGCATTTTTGAGATAAAACAAAATATTTGGTAAATAACCATTCATGGCTAGGCTTCGCGAACGAAGATTTGGGAAGGCTCTATCCACATTAAATAACCATTAGTGGGGAAAAAAAAAGTTAAAGGAATATATTGGGCAGAGTGGGCATGATTTTGTCACAAGATGTGTTGCACAGAGATACACAAGCAGTGTTTGATGAGAATAGACTGAGTAAACTGAAGTAATCTTTAGTCCCTTAAGGAAAAAAAAAACCACCAAACCAGTCCAACTCGTATCTTGTATATCTATCCATATATCTGTATGTATGTATGTATGTATTAGCAAATATTATTCTATAAAAATTCCCATAGGTATTGTTAGAACCTTCAATTTATGATTTTGGCCAGTGGAAAACTATTCAAATAATATGATATTCTCATGTGCTAAGAGTGGATTTAAGTTCCATTTTGGAACATGTTGTGGTTTAGGAATGGCACTCCCTAATTTTGTGCTCCCAGTGAGATTCTCCAAACCATGTGCCACTCACTTGTCCCTCTTCCCTTCCCCCTGTGAAGTGGCAGAAAGGAGAATTGGAGGCAAAACAGCTAAAGATCACAGGTTGAAATGAGAACAATGTACTTGCAAGAGGAATGAGAAAAGAAAATGAACAGTGATGGCAACAATACTCATCCCCAATACTACTGGACTGCTCCTTCCAAAGTGCTACCGAATGTGGAAGGGACCCCTTCCCCTGTCCCCTTAAAAGCATGTGAGGTGGTACAGAATACCCTCTGGATCCTAGCTATGCCTCCTCCTGGCTACTGCAAAAATTAACCCTGTCCTGGACAGAACCAGGACAGAAGTGAATGCAAATCTTTCCCCTGGACCAGTGATAATAACATGACTGAACATCATATTATCGCTTAGTAACATTTTTTACCATCTCTCTTTCTTGACAAGGATTCAATGTATGCAATATACCATACTAAGGAAAGAGGTGTGATAAAAACACTTCCAGTCACAGTGTTTTTTCAAATCTCCAAAAAGACTTGACAAAAATAATATTTTAACAAAATGATAGTTTTTGTACTTTTTCCATAGTCTGTCTGTGTGTGTGTATGTTCTGTGGTTTTGAGGGTTTTTTGTATGTGGTGCCTTTGAATTTTTAGGATTTTTAGCTTTTTGCAGATTTTAATGTAGCTGTGTATTCTGTCACACTTTAGAATAGCAGTTAACACTTACCAAAACCTATTCCCCCATGTCATATTGAATCTTCTAAATTCTTTAGGCTTGTTTAGACTCCTTTCAAGGCAGGAGTATAATAAACACATTTTGTTTAAGAACATATACACCTCAGGCCTGAACAACAAAATACCATGATAGTCAGAGTTCCAGTTCAAGCCTGGAACCTTGGAGAAGCTCCAAAGACAGTATATACCATGAAGAAGAGGAAGATGAGGAAGAAAGGGGTCTTGGGACCTCCGACTCAATTTCCAGGGAGGTGTGCCGGGGGGGAGACGGCAGATCTAGGGGCAGGTAGTTCTTGGATCAGATCGCAAATTGTGGAACCCCTGGACACGGGCACGTGCCTTTTTTGTGCTATTCGTGCCAGAAGGTCTTCATTAAAGAGCTGTTCTCTACCTTATCTCTACTAAATTAGTCTGGCGAGTTTTTTGGCTCCTGATCTTTAGGTTTGGTGTTTTTGTGTGTCTGTGTGTGTGTGTGTTAAAAGTTTTGTAGGGTTTTGCTACCTTTTTTTCTTTCCTCTTGAATTTATTAACTTATACTTTCCAGCTTTTGAAACTGTGTGTCCTATAGTGTTGCTATGGTTGTCATTTTCACAGTGAATCTCTTTCATGTATTCCTTTTTCTATCCTTTTTTTTTTTCAGTTCTAAAGAAAATTTCACCAATGGTCTGCTAGATATCATTCTCTCAGCTGATGGAATCCCTTGTTCAGTGCAGGTTTTCTTCTATAATTGTGAATACTTTGTTGTTAGCATTCAGTTTTATTGTATTTATACATCCAAACAAGCTTCTTGTAAAGCTAGAAAGTAACAGGATTTCTTTTTCACAAAAAGTTAAAGTATATACATTTATTAGCAGTATAAATAAATTTATACTATTTCCACTTTTGCTTTTTTGAAAGTGCTCAGTGGATTTCGTGGTTAATGTTTTAAAATAATGCATCTGGAAGGAAGCTACCAGATTTAGTTTAAATTTACACTCTCTATCAAAACATATGGAATTTTAAATGTCTAAATTCATATTATTTTATGTTAGCTCGAAAGGAAGTGACTGTTGACAAATGTAAAGAGAAGGCAAAGAAATGCACAAGTGGAGAATGTTGGATNCTAACTTCAGAAAAAAAAAGACAATTCAGTTACAATTATGTTACATTTAAACATAACATTTGAAAGAATTTCTGTAAACATTTTTGTAACTATCATTTGCAGTGTTCTTTGAGTAGCAACTTGGCATTGATACAGTCAAGAAGAAAAAGAAAAATAGAGGAATAAAAAGGTATTTTGCAAGCAGAATGTGAATAAATTCATCTTCCTTACTATCTCGCTCCTTAGAGTACAACTTCAATGAAGTTTACTTGTTTCAAAATAGTCAAGTGTTCTGATCTGTTACAGAAAAACATGTTTTGAATCATAAGCTGGGGGAGAAAACACAGATTTCTTAAAATTACAGTTGGAGGGGATATAAAAACACCCACAACCCTGCATGTTCAAATGCAGTAGTGGATTGCTATTGACAGAGGAAGAGATAATGATAAAAATCGCAGGGAAGAATGATTTGCAAATATTATAATAAAATGAGCCAAGTTTTACTTTTAAAGTGGATTTTTAATTCACTCTATCAAATAGAATTTTTCCTGTTGTGTTGCCTTTGACTCGCTACAACATCATGAACAAATAAAAATATTACTTTGAATATTGACATATATCTGTATAGGTTTTGTTTTATAATTATTGTTATATAGTTTTATATGATTTACATCCATTCAGGACACGAGTCCATAGCACAGCTATCCCAAGAGAAACCTGAAAATTGTAGTCATAATAATGTATTTGATCACCAAGGGTAAATACTGCCTCTGAGAAAGTAGGTTTTATTTCCTCATTATAAAGAGCAGCTTATAGCAAGTTCAATAAAATGATAAATTTTTCTTATACTACTGAAAATTCTTTACTTAGATGAACAAAATTCATTGATGAATTAAGATGACAAATGTAAATAACTGCTTGTGACACCCTATGGAAGATTTAGACAAATAATGTACTATAAAAGAAGAAAAATTTGACTGGTTTTGTAGAGGATTAAAATCCTCAAATTACTACCAACAACACAGTAGTGGCTTGCAACCACAATAGTGTCTTGCAACTATTAGGTATAACAGTCAGATTCATATCTTTATTTCATAAAAAATGAATGTTTATAGAAATTCCCCAATATTATAAATTTAATTGAAGCTTAAATTGATAACTAAACTTAACAGCATCTTGCAGCTGTGGAAATATGCATCTGAATTTGGTGATTTCAATAAATTAATTAATCTATTGTAACTATCTATATATTTATCCTACTGAAGAGCAAAAACATTTTGTGGTGATCTCACAGCCAAATCAGAAGCAGCCACACATCACTGAGTTATTTGTTACCTGGTGAGAGATTTGACAAACTGGAAAAGAGCATCTCTTTTAAATAGAAGTCCTTTTCTCAGTTTCACCTAATTGCTATGGAAATGAAGGAAGAACGTAAACCTTCAGTTTAATTTTTCCAAGTTAGTAATTTTAATTTACCTTACAGAATCACAGAAACACAGAGTATGCCAAGTTGGAAGATACCCAAAAGGATCATTGAGTCCAACTACTGGTCCTGCACAGGACCATCCTCAAAATCACACTATGTGTATTGTCCAAAAGCCTCTTGAACTCTGGCAGGCTTGATGTTGTGACCACTTCCCTGGGGAGGCTGTTCCAGTGCCCAACCAATCTCTAGATGAAGAGCATTTTTCTAATGTCTAACCTAAACCTCCCCTGACACAACCTCAGACCTTGGGTCCTGTCTCTGGTCCCCATAGAGGAGAGATCAGTGCCTGAACTCCAACTACCCCTCATGAGGAAGTTGTAGAGTGGGATGAGGTCTCCCCTCAGTCTCCTATTCTCCAGACTGAACAGACTAAGAGACCTCAGCTACTCCTCATATAGCTTCCCCTCAAGGCCCTTCCCCATCTTCATGGTCCTCCTTTGGACACTTTCTAATAGCTTAATATCTTTTTTAAACTGCACACAATGTTCCAGGTGAGGCCACATCAGTGCAGAGCAGTGCAGCACAATCCCCTCCCTTAACTAGCTGGTGATGCTTTATCTAATATCTGAAAAGGCAAATACAACTATGTTTAACTCACTACTTTGCAAATCTCTGTTTAATTTACAAAATACTGCAAAAACACTTATTTAATTTATTAATCATCGAATCACCAAATCATTAAGGTTGGAAAGGATCTCCAAGATCATTGGGTCCAACCTTTGATGACTACCTTGTCAACTAGACTATAGCATCAAGTGCTACATCCAGTCATTTCTCGAATACCTCTAGGGATAGTGATTATACCACCTCCCTGCACAGCCTATTCCAATTCTTGACAACCTCTTCAGTGAAGAAATTCTTCCTGATGGCCAACCCTAACATCCCCTGGCACAGCTTGAGGCTATATCCTTGTCCTATTTCTGGTTGCCTGGAGAAGAGGCTGACCCCCACCTAGCTACAACCTCCTTTCAGGTAGTTGTAGAGAGCGATAAGGTCTCCCCTGAGCTTTCTCTTCACCAGACTAAACAACCAGAGCCCTCTCAGCAGTTCCTCATATGACTGATTCTCTAGACCCTTCACCAGCTTCATTGCCCTTCTATGGACTTGTTAGCAAGATACAGAGGGTCGTTGTCCAAGACGGCTGTGCTGTACCTGTCAAAGGTGCTGAAATCTTCCTGAACAATGCAACCTACAAGCTTGTTTTAATACTCCTTAATAATTTACTACACAAAATTCTTTTTCTATCACAATATATTTGGAAGATCTCTCATTTGAAAAACATTTCATTTGCATTTGAATATATATATGTTAACTGTGAATAAAAATGGACCTTCTGTTTTTCTGTTAACATCATGCATAGTGATAGTAGGAAAAGAGGCAACCTCGTGAGTTCAAATAAAGACTCTTAGCACTAAAATAAGTATCTCCTTAATATGAACCATTAGGTTAAATAAAATATAGACGTACATATCTCTAAATCTAAGGTATGAGCAATTAATAGAATAACGGTACAAGTTTAAAGGTAGCATCATTGTGCAGTTTGGCCCAGACCGAATTTAATCTAAAACTTTTTTAAGACAAGAGTTATTGACCTGATTCTTCAATACCCCACAGACTCCTCTCTAAAGCTTAGTTTCTGTATTACCTTTTGAAGTTGTTGGAGGATAGGTGAGTAGTTTGCACTACCAACAGCCTAATTAGGAAGAATAATGTCTCTTGGGACAAGAAAACCTTCTTCATATTCAATCATCCAGTCCAAAAATATACAGGGTGGAGTAATGAGTCTTAAAAATGCCAATTTAGTGAGTTTCTAATCACAGATACTTCATCAGCTGACAAAATAAAAACCTCAGTAGCTATAGCACTTCAAAATCTAGGACGATTTACATGTAATTTCGTGAATCAGCAGGGATACACAGCTGGATAAAAATAAAAAGCATACTGTAATTGAAAATTGCCTTGCAGCTTGTTTGTGATTAAAATGAAGTTTAGTTCCTTGAAATCTTGTTTAACAATTAAATCTGTTTTACTTAGGCAATGAAATATTGTCTATTGTCCTTGAATGATAAAACCAGTACAGTCGTGCTTTAACATTTCATGCTAATTGAACGTGTGTACATACAAAAAATTTGCAAAATCCATATTCAACAATTTGGCTTTTATTTGAAACATAAAATATTTAAGAAATGCTTTCTCACACTAGAAGAGTCCGTGGTCATCCATAGTAAGTATTAAAGAATTTTGGTGACAACCTGTTCTGTTGTGCAAAAAAAAAAAAAAAAAGAGTAATTGTATCTCTTTACATTTAATACAGCAATTCTGTCCAAAAGCCAGGGTGATAACTTCACCTAAAACCTGACTGAGTTTAAAAGTTTGACTTAAATATAAAGTTAGCCTCTAATAGAGTTCTTGTTTATTTTCAATTTTTGTGTGTGTTTGGCATGTTGAATAGATTGAGAAGGATGACAGCTGATTCTCTTGCGATAAAACAGCCTTCAAGAGACTTTGTCTTTTATTTGTTTGTTTTATTTTCAGAGATTATTTTATTAGTTTTTGAGTTAAAAGAATGTTAAGAAACGGTTGCAAATAAAACTTGAGAACTTATAATTCTTAGAGCCATTTTCACTATAATGTTTCATCTGGTTTATTTGTTTGTTTTTGCATTCAGATGTAGTGACTCCTCAGTCCTCACTAGGTTTATATAGGGAAGATAAAACTTGAATTAATAAGGTAAAAAATTAAATAACAATTACAATTATTGAATCAGAAAGAAAAGGTTTGTAGCATTAAAAAAACAAAACCCCAAAAGCCACAGGGAAATTAATAATGTAAATTCTAATCCTCAGAAGACAAATAACCTTTCTTATGCATATCCTATCCTAAAATATGCACACATAATACCCATTTTATTATTTTTCTTATGTGCTTTTCTTCAGTATATACTTCTATAATTAGGAATTACCTAAAATTAGAATTTCAATACAATATATATTCAGAAGATAGCACTAATATAGAAATAATTTAAAGTGTTTAAATTTGTAACTGAATTAGTAGCTATAAAGTTGGGTTTTTTCAACCTTTTGTTTAAATCCATTTCTAGGATGTATTCAGTTCCAGATAATTGATATATCATTCTAATAATTCTAAGGAATCAAGAAGACCAAGCTATGATCTCTACAGAGAGTTTCCTGGCAAAGAACGACGACCTGCAATACTTGGGTTGCTATTGCTACACTGAGTGAATAAATGAAAATGGCCTGAGAGGACAAGGCAGAGTGTTTGTAGCTTAAAGACAGTGAATTTTCACTCCAAAATGACTGGAAACTAAAAAAAAAAAAAAATCATATATGGAAAGGTTATTCAAAACAGCCTGATTGAAATGCACTACAAGAGGTGCTGAAAGGTCACTTGAAGACTCAAGTGAAAAACAAGGACGTTAAGCAAGACTAAATTAGAAAACAGAGAAGGAAGATACAGCAAAGAGAAACAAATGAAGGAATATTAAAGAAAAAAAAAAGAAAAAAAGAAAAAAGAAAGGGTATATACACATACAATAAGTAATTTGGGGAATAAGGTTCACTAGCTGCAAAAATAAAGCACTCATTGCCACTATGCTTTAAAAACATGGAGAGAAAACTGAAAGTAACTGTTACAGATGTAACTAAATACTTTAAGCTACACAGCAATGCCATATTATTATTATTATTATTATTATTATTACTATTATTATTATTATTATTATTATTATTATTATTATTACCATTAGCTGGAGTTTTAATCAAGGAAATATTTTTGTTCATATCCCAGTTGCAGAAAGTTCAGGATGTAGCACATCAACTGCTAGCTACTATACCATTAGTCAGTAAGTCTGATGTTCTTTTCAGATTACAAAATCCAGGTGCTCTGAATGACAGAATATATTCCACAAGAAAAATACATGTTTTTAATTTTCTAGGCAATTTGATAAAAAAAAGTCTGCAATGCTAAATCTACGGGGTAACACTAAAAATTCAGATAGTATGTACTCCTAACATGTTTCTAATGGTCTTTACGGTTACTCTCACTTGTACTTACTTTACTGACACATTTTAAAGCTGGAATGTAAATAAAATCTGACAATTAATAAGTTAACATGTTAATTAATGCTTATTTTCTTTACAGTTATTAATTTTTAAATTTGAAAAAAATTGTCCTACACCAGTGAGCTTTTGGTATGAATTGAAAATATAACCAATGGTTCTAGGAATCACACAAAGTCAAAACAAATACAGTCTAAAAAATACCATCTAGATCTAGAAAATAATTCAGGTTATTGAGGGACTCTTAGTTGTTGTTTGAATAAAGTATGAGGCATTTTAACCTTATCTGCATTTGCCTATTCAAAATTTAATGTTTCATATTTTTCTCATTTTTTTTCATTTTTTTTAATATTCTTTCAATAACAAAAGTATGGAGCTATGTTCCTAGATGTAACCAGAAAGACATTACTCCAGGAAATAGCTCTTTGGGGGGTTTTGTTATATAATCTGCTGGGACCACAACTGATCCCTCGGTGTGAGGTAACACATTTTTGCAGCCGCAATGGAGTGGGGAATCTGAGTCTTTAATGTATTGGTTCAGATCTTCAAAATATGCACAAAATATTTTGTATTTCTGCAAGGGTTTGGTAGCTGTATCCAGAATATATTCTCTTTGGTATTTCTTAGCAGCGATTGTCCATTTAATTTTCAACAATTTTTTACTCTGCTCATGTCAGCAGCCTATTCCCACAGCCAATAAAAGCATGCAGTATTGTATCTTGAACATGACTAATTACACATGTAATTTTTCTTTTCACATATAGTATTCATAGACACAGAATATTTTTTAAATATTGCATTTGTTCAGAGCTGAAGGGAAGGTTGCCTATTTACAATTTTTTTTCCTCTGTAAGGTACAGAAAAGAGAACTAGAAGACTGTGCTTATGTGCCTTGTAAAAATGGGTGAGAAAAAGACCCAGCATCCATAGGTTAAGTGAGCCATGATCAGAATCTCATAGAGAGCATGAAGTCCTGACTTATTTGAAGGTGTGGAGACTTGTATTTGACTTCGTAATTTATCTGATGCCTGAGACAAGTACGAGAAGCATTCTGAATAGGCTGTAAAATAGGAGGAAAGCACATGCTAGTTTTCAAACAGCATATTGGAAGACCAGAAGTGCTATTTGTGAGAAAATATTTATCATGAATCATGATAACACACCACAGGATGAACTCTTCTACCTTGGCTGTTGCAATCACCTGTTTTAATATTGCAGCACCCTCTGCCCAGATGTAACTCCTGAGGATGGATTCCACCATCTAGGTGTTGGAACACAGGAAGAGTTTGGTACTCCTTGTTGAAGATGGATATGATGAGGGTGCCTCATCCTCAGGAAGCTATGATCTGGTAGATACGGCATAGTGTAAGGTGAGGGAACAGACTTCTTTGAATCAAGAATGTTAAACAAGAGCATTCACAAAGACTCCTGCAAGAGTCCAGGACCACAGACATGAAGTTTGGTATGGTAATGTTGAACTGGAACAACAGAGGACATGAACTATCTATCAGCTGTATGGAAGCTAGAGTTTTGTGATTTGAGGCAGTAGAAGCAAGACTTCATCTCCCCCTACGAATATTTAAACCCATGGTCTTGACAAGAAGGCACAAAAAATAAATTCAGACAGGAGAATTCCAGGCCAGACTTCAAGTTATGATCAGTCCAAGAAAAGGAAGTGAAAGGTGTTAGTGATTGCTGACTATCTTTTGCCCGGGAAAAAAGCATTCATTTGCCAGAAATGTCTAGCATCACTTGAAGCAGCAATGTATCTCCATCAGGACTTGTAGCATTTCATAAGCCTCACTGAGTTTTATGTCCTTCCTGACTATTATACCTTGCTGCTCAGCCATGATGGCACCAGCGATGTGGCCAGAGAAAGTCCTGACCTGACCATAGTTGTGTTAGGGACTTTGTGGGTGAGAGTAGGAGTACAGAGGCCCCCATAATGTTTTCATCCACCCTGCTGGTCAAGATAAAAAAAAAAGGCAGATGTATCCAATGAACTGGTGTTTGACTGTGTAGCTGATTTTTTTTTTTTTTATTGTTTTTCCATAATGTCACCTTGTTTAGAATGGAGAGCCTAATCATGACTGCAGGGTATGATGTGATTGATGTCATGGAGACTTGGAGAGACAAAATAAATACTTGGACCAGGGATATTTAAATATGTTATGGTTCAACCCCACCTGGCAACTAAGCCCACACAGCCACTCATGCGCATCCCTCTGGTAGAATGAGGGAGAGAATAAAAACAGTGAAACTGAGTAAACCTCTGTTTTGAGATGAAGACAGTTTGATAGGTGAAACAAAAGCCATGTGTGCAAGCAAAACAAAACAAGGAACTCATTCACACATCCCACCGGCAGGAAGATGCTCAGTCACCTCCAGGAAAACAATGCTCCATCATGTATAAAAGGGTACTTTGGAAGACAAATGCCATCACTTTCAATGTCCCCCCTTTCCTCCTTCTCTCCCCAGCTTTATAGGCTGAACAGGACCCCATATAGTATGGGATATCCCTTGAATCAGCTGTTACTGCTGTGTCCCCTCCCAGCTCCTGGTGAACTCCCAGCCTCCTTGTTGTTGGAATGGGGTGTGGAGCAGAAAAGACTTAATATTATATAAGCTCTGCTTAGCCATAACAAAAACATCCCTGTGTTATCAGCACTGTTTTCAGCACAAATCCAAAACACAGCCCCATACTAGCTACTGTGAGGAAAATTAACTCTATCCCAGCTAAAATCAGCACAACAGGAAAGAAAAAAAGGATGAATATCAGCATTCCTTTACTATTCAGAATTAAATATGAAGTCAGAGATAAGGTAGAATGAAAATACAAGTTGTATGGCTATGAAAAATTATGATATATGGAAACAGAATTAATTTGTCATGTAAAATGCATTTGGTGGTAAAGTCTGCCTTGCTCTAGAGAGGCCCAACATGGTGGACTAGTATTTTAGTTTTTACAGCTAATAAAGTTTTCAGAAGACTGTTAATTATTTCTCACATTAAATATTTCTAAAATTAAAGGTCATTCTCTGAAAGCACACAGTAAACAACCAGTTTTTTGTTGGGTTTTTTTTTTTTTTTTGTGAAAAGGTGTGTGTATCTCACTAAGGGAGATTAAAGGACATGCTTTAGCCTATCCAGCTCTGTATGCATTCAAAAAAGACAAAAAATAACATAATTTTGAAAACTTAAATTTCAATACACAGGTATATTAGCAAACTTTTTTTACAGTAAATATCACATTCTGAAATGTATCAGAAGGCAAGTATTAGCTAGCAGATATATTTTTTTTAAATCTGGATGACATTGGTTTTGATTTTATTCTGCCTATTTTTCAGTGAAGTAAGAAACAGTATAAAACTTTATCTTCTGGTTTTTAACACATTTTAGTTTTCAAAGGTAAAAAAGACATTACTTAGATGCAGCTAGAGGCAGTTATAATTATCTAAATTTTACTTTTTAAACACCTTTCAAATTCCAAAGATTGACAAAAAATAAGATAGTTTGGCTTCCCTCAAAGAATATTCAGTGTATTTGGTAAATTTTAGAAATGTCTTTCTTGACATTCCATTTGTACTGCTGTTAAAGAAAACAGCCCTCTACATCTCCTTTGAAATATTTTATGTTGTTCTGCCTGAAAACTGTTAGTAAAAAGTTTTAGAAAGCACAAATTCTAAGGTCTGAAAGTAAGGAGTGTCCAAATGAGCAGTGCATTGTTTCTTATGTCTTTCTTATTTTTTAAATTGATTATGCAGGTGTATTCTCACTTTAGCAATATATTGTTTTTGTAACAACTGAGTACCACAGAAAGATTTAATCTTTAATTAAAACAATGGGATGGGAATGAGCAAATGTAGGTACCATTCCTAGCCCTTTCTTAGACTTTATTACATTATCTTGTTCAAAGCAACATAATTATAGTATAGATACGCTTATAATATTTACTTCAAAGTTGACACACATCTTCTTTCACTGATATTAGGATCGTCACCTCATCATTCCCTGTCTCTTTCTGGCTACTGATGAGCAACAAAATAATCCTTTGAATGATATGGAACTGACTTTTATAGATGAAAGTCACAGAATTACAGAATCAACTAGGTTGGAAAAGACCTCTGAGACCATCCTGAGTCCAACCTTTGACCCAACACCACCTTGTCTACTAGACCATGGCACTAAATGCCACATCCAGTCTCTTCTTAAATACCTCCAGGGATGGTGAATCCATCATCTCCCTGGGCAGCCCATTTCAATGCCAAATCACTTTCTCTGTAAAGGACTTTTTCGTAATGTCCAACCTAAACCTCACCTGGTGCAGCTTAACACTGTGCCCTCTTGTCCTACTACTGGTTGCCTGGGAGAAGAGACTGATGCCCACTTTGCTACAACCTCCTTTCAGGCAGTTGTAGAGAGCGATGAGATCTCCCCTGAGCCTCCTCTTCTCCAGGCTGAACAACCCTATCTCCCTCAGCTTCTCCTCGTAGGACTTGTGCTTGAGACCCTTCACCAGCCTCATTGCCCTTCTTTGGTCTTCTTTTATCCCAAAGTTTTCAGATCGTATGAAAACTACAGAACTATTAACCTTTCAAAAAATATCTCCTAGAGTTTCTTTTCTTTTAGAGAGAAAGACAGCAAAATCAATTACCTTTGCCATATTCCAAGGGTTTTGTTGCCCAGAACTCTAAACTAACAATAGCTTTCCACAGTGACAACTGCCTGGCTAGTTATAATTTTTTCCAAATGTTCCTGATAGCTTCATAGGTTGAAATTATTTATATTCATAAGGTTCAAAAGCAGAGGTTATAAAAGACTTAATTTGTTGGACTGATCTGAATTTCAGCCCAATTTAGTTAACAGTAAATCTGATGAGCTTTTTGAAGGAAACTATGCCACAACAGGCATTAGCAATAATCTACTTTCTCAACACTTACACTAGGCTTTCAAACCTTTTCATGGTCTATTTTGCACCTATATGATCTGGAAGTTCTTTGTCAGCTGTCATACCTATGACATTGTTATAGGTTATAAATCTGAGAGAGGAATTTTTCTTTCCCTGCTTCCCTGTAAGAGAAACAGAGTTCGAATAGGGAAGGGAGAAGGGAATCAAGTAGCCTTACAAAAGAAATGGCTGGGCAGGCTGCATTCCTAGCTAATGGCCCATTGACTGCTGGAGTGAGTGGGGAAGGTTTTGGAGATTTGGGGAGCTGGCTGCCCTGACAGAGGACAGGGCAGACAGCGGAGCTCTCGGTCTGGGATGGAGACGGAGGTCTGCGTGCTTGCATTTGGAGAGGGGGCCTGGAGGCCTGCCTTTCTGGATTCTCATCCTGGTCAGCTCTGACTACTGGCCTCAACTTGCCTGCGAGCTGTCTCTTGTCTCCAGCCCGGACCTGTTGTGTTTTCATCGGAGAGTTGCGTGCCCACGGGGAAAGAAGGGAGGAGCTTTGAGACACTGTCATCTGAGACAACAGTGAGTCCCCTGGGAGTGAACCGCTTCCCTTTCCCTTTTCTTCCATTGGGGGAAGGGTCCCCCATTTTCTTTTCGGCTTCTCCTGCGAGACCACCCCCAGACCCCCTTCCCACACGGTGACCGCCAGAGCCCAACAGCGCCCCCTGCAGGTCAACACAGAGAACTGCAGGCCCTGCACCTCCCGTGATCCAACAGCGCCCCCTGCAGGCCACGATTAGGACTGTGCTAAAGGACAGGGAAGTATTCATTCAGACTTTTTTTTTGTTTTGTTTTTGTTTTTGTTTTTTTTCTAGGACTACTGTCTAGTTTTTTTGTGTTCTGTTACTGTTTTTGCCAACATATATATATCTTTTAATAAAGGGTTGTTATCTCTTCTGTTTTTTCCACACTTCCTCGATTAAAGCCTCTTAATTTTGAATTCACAATTGCTGAGAGAGAGAAGTTTGGTCTATCTCATAACTCATCCTCTTTAGCAAACATTCCAGTCTCTTCAGACTGAGACAGACATTCACAGCGACTACAAAGCCACACAATTCTAAATTCATGAATTATGCTAAATAGAGTTCTCTAAAATCTATTTATAAATACTTTTTAAAGATCCAGTGCAAATACCAACTGCATTTCTTAATGCCAATGCAAATATTTAAATATTACTAAAAACTCCTCTAAAGATTTAGTTTAAAACCAATTATATCAATTTTTTTTAAAAAAAGAAAAAAATAATATTTATTTTGTTCTTTTCAAACTCAATGTCAGAACTATTTGGAAATTTTATCTATAGTTCAATCCAGCATAAATTATCACGGCAAGATTGAAAATTAATTCACATTGGTTACGTTGCAAAAATGTGGATATGCTTAAGGTTTTGTAGCTATAAGTGTCTTTTTGAGATCTTTCCTTGGCTAGATCTTTCCTTGATTAGTATCTCAAACTGGAACTTCAGAGAAATGAGAGACTGTTATCAGAATGAAAGGAAATTAGTAGTGAACAGCTCATCTACTGCAAGGATTCAGTGAATGAAAAGTCACTCGTAACACCTGTGATGATTTGGGCTGTTTAAATGAAATTATAATTTCAGTTAAAAAAAGTGACATTATTAACTATTAAATTTTAATAATTGTTATTTTATTACTAATTATTTAACAAATAATTATTTAAAAAAATTATAAAGATTGAGTTTTCAAAGCAATCTATGGATTTAACATAATTTCATTTATAGTTTTTGTTGCATGCTTACAAAGCAATACTTTTAAATTATTTTATGGTTAATTTATTAGCATACGGAATAGGTAGCCATCTAAAAATAATGTTGTATGTTGTACAACACTTAACCACCTTTTAGATTTCTCTCCCTTACTTGACATTTATAAAGAAAATATTATTCCACCTTTTCATTTCCATTTGAGAAACAAATACTTGTACTGCTTTGGTATTTTTGTGATTTTTAAATAAGTTTTTGATAGCAGGGGCTTAATAAATATTTGCAACACTTCAGATGAAGTACCCTAAAAGGCATTTAACTAAAAAAATTGAGACATTGCAATTTATCTGCAATGATTAACAGCAACTGCATCACATAATTAAATAAAATATAATTAATATTAATAAGGATTAGTAAAAAAGAAGGAAACAAACACCACTATTTGTTTACTGAACTTTAATCTGGATTCCAAAATTATGGAATTATATCAGAATAGATAAATATATTTACCTGTAGGTCCTTCTGTAAGTTCTCTACAATTCATTCAAACAACCATGTGAACAATTAGACTGATGAACAAAGACTAATGATGACTAATCCTATTAGAATTTTATAAAATATTAATAATTTTGTATAATCATTGCATAATAAGCACATGAATAAATGAATTTCCTTTATGAGAAAGGAAACAAAAAAATATTCACTTTAGTACTGTTAAAGGTGTGAAATATAGGGTAAAATGCTAGTGGAGTTAATTTATATTAATGTGATGCTACTGTTTTCAATTATTATATTGAATAAGTGAAGATATGAGACTGTTTATGTGTGCATGTGTGTTTGTGCTACACACACACATTTTGCAAAGAGCAAAGAGCTTCTGAGACAGACAGAACTGTGCAAAATAATAACAACACCAGTCTTATTTCCTGACTGCTCTGATTTTTCATAAGAATTTTTATATATATAAATATGTATTTACATATACACAATTATAACTGCAGTTTATTTTAAGAGTCTTAATTAGTTTTTATGCTGAGGTTTATTAAATAAAATCTGAAAGGCAAAGCCCACTTTAACTTCTCCCTATACCAAAAAAAAAGGCTTCAGAAAAACATAACGTATCAAAACCTGTTCTTCAAACACAATAGTTGAAAAACTCATAACATTTTATTTGCTGCTGTTATAAGTCAGCCACTCCAAAAGTTTACAAAATAAAGGACTTAAAATTAATAGAGCACTTTACATTTTTTTGCTAAAGAGAATTTTATGTTTGATAGAAAGACCTTTTTCTATTATACATGCATAATGACATTTTTTAGAAAGAGGATATGAGGTCTCATTATTCCTGCAGTAATTAACATTGCTCTAATCTCACTTAGAATAGAATGGAATTAAAATAAATTTCACTGAAGTCCTGTAAGTCATTTGGGTTTCAGTTTCTCTGGAATTTTTTTTTCTTTTTCTTTTATTATGGAACAAGTATGCAGCCATTCTGTAGTTATCTGATGTCACACACAGTAACATGTTTTTCCTGGATCATTCAGCTTAGAAGAGACTTCGGGAGGACACTATTTCTACCTCTCGCTCAGAGTAGGTCAATTATGAGATCAAAAACTCCCAAAGATGGAGACTGCACCACCTTTCTGAAGCCACCTACTCTAATTTCTGACTGTCTCCATGAGGAAATATGTTTTTCCTATATACAGACAGATGTCCACTGTTTAAAATCAGGGTTGCTATGTCTCATCCTCTTATCATGTGCCACTGTGATGAGAAGACTCCCTCTTTCCTTCAGCAAGGTGTGTTACTGTTAGGTTCCCTCAAATTCTGCTCGTCTCTAGGTTGAACAAGCTACAGCCCCCCCACCAGCTTGGTAGCCTCCTGCCAAACATACTCCAGTTAATCAATAACTTTTCTCAGTAGAGGGTCACAAAACTGACAGCCTAATGACCAATGAGGAGAGGGGAATGATCATTCCCCTGCACCTACTGGCCATGTTAGTACAGCCCTGGTTGCTCTTGGCCTTCTTTGTTTCCAAGGCACACTGCTGGCTCACGCCCAATCTGCTATCAACCAACACTCCCCCCCCCACCCCCCGAATCGCTCTCAAACAAGTTGCTTCTCAGCCGGTGAGGTTCCAGCCCATGTCATTCCCAGGTGGTCTTTCTTTCCACCAGCAAGACTTAGCATTCTTTCTTGCTGAATTTTGTGAGGTTCCTGGCATCCAATTCCTCCATCCTGTCCAGGTCCCTTTGTGTTCAGCTTTAACAGAAAATTATCAACTGTTCTGTGTCATTTGACACCATCTGCAAACTTGATGAATGTTGTTACCTTCTCAGCTAATGCTATTTTTTTAACAGTTATTCAGAGAAATAAGCTTATGGTTAGTAAGAATAGAAGTGAGGATTGTATCTGATTATTATCATTACATGTGCATGTGTAAGAGGGATTTATATTTTGATCAGCCAGGGGAATGTTCTTATTATTTTTCTTGGAAACGTTGCAGCAAAGCTGGCTGTATACCAATTATTTTGTTCGAAAAGTCAATATATGTTTTCATGTTTGACAGAAGAATCTACTAAACATTAATCAAAAAAATATGTAACAATATCATCTCAGGAAAAATTGACTTGATGAGTCAATATTTATGTTCATGGGTCAAATTTTTAATTATTTATTTCAGCAGTTGAGGGGCATAAGTAACTGTGTTGCAGTTGAGTCTATATCTCTATATTTATCTATATCATTAATTTTGAGATCAGTGTGATGAGGGTGTTTAGAAGACTGGTAAGACAGGCCATTCTTTGCTTTAAAGCAAAGCTTTACTAATTCCATGATAATGTTTAATTTTTATGTATTATGAATCACTATACTACAAATACAAAGCTGTCAGTCTTAAAAAAAAAATTAAAAAATAGTAATTTAGCTGTGAGCTACTGTTATTGATGTCTGCAGTCCTTGATAATGTTCAATGTGGAGGTCGAGGTGATCAGATTTGACAACTCCTTTGCTGGAGCAATTGAAGATGAAATGGACTTCTTTCTTCTCTGTTTCATCTTGTTTCATATTCTTATGATGTTTTCCCTCCTCTTGAAAGGGGCATTTCAGCTGATCCTGATGGTGCTTTTCTTGGTTTCAGTTCACTTGAAGCTGGCAAATTGAAATAAGATAATATTTTATGTAATGTAAGTATCTATTTATTTTTATTTAGTGAATAAGTTACTTATTAAATGAATACTAGTATAGCACACCTACACATCATTATTTGGTCTGAATACCAATAATACACAGCCTGTAAATAGGAAAGCGTGTACAAAAGGTGAGAAATATTTTAATATTGTGAAATGGCACAGATCATGGTGCTTTTTGCTATGGATTCACTGTATTATAGAGCATCTTTCTTGTCACATTTGTGCTTGCTAAATTTACAAAAGCTGTATGACACTGACATATTCCTCCAGAGACAGACAAGTACAGTTTTTTTCAACTCCTCAAAGGTTAAATGTCTCTCGTTGCTGCATCTACATGTGATGTGATATCACTGATTTAAACTTAAACCTGTGAGGAGAGGTTTAGTAATCTGATTTTTGCTACCTTTCTCTTTTTACCAGCTGGTGTAATAATGCCAGAATCAAGGTAAATATAAATGGAACAACTTCCAAAAATTTAAGATAGGCATATATTCCTTCAGTATCCAGAATAATTCACATAATTTTTAGTAGGCCTTCCACAGAGCCAAACACAAATTTAAAGTTCTGTAACAAATATTTTTTCCCTTTATTGTCATGCTTAGAGATATTTTCTATACTCTAAATGTAGGGAAGCCAACCATTCTCATAATTTGTATATCTACAAGGTAAATAAGTCAGAGAAACAGGAATTTAAACATTCAAACTCTTGTATTCACTACCTTAAAGACCATTCAGTCCTTTCTCTAACATCTTTTCATTTCTTCTTAACTTACATTTTGGTCAGTCATATATTTTTACATATGTAGATCAATTTAAATCTGTAATACCATAAAGTTTGCTTTCTTTCAAGATAATTATTGTTTTATTGTAAGATTAAGAGTTATGTTTCTGTCAATGTAGATATATGTTATGTTTCACCACTTTATTGTTCATCCTGAAATTGATGCAAACTAAACCATAGATAAACTTGTTGAATGTATATAAAACAGAACTAGAAGTGTCATTAAAAATATAAATAATTAATGGGTTTTGAAGGTTAAAGTCAGGCTAATATATTTCTTAAATGATTTTGGAAGTTTTGTTCTGAAAGTTTTTCAGGCACTGAGTACTCTGTAGTTACAGTTTAGAAGTTTCCCACCAGTGTCAGCATTTGAACACAACTTCCCTTCAGGCAACTTGTCGCTTTCCTGTCTCAATTGAGGGATTAGACACGTCAATGACCCCATTTTCTATTTAATTTCATAAATACACATTTATATATATATATATATGCATATTCTGTGCATATATATGTATTTATGGAGAAATATCCTTAAAACAAGCTTTAAGATGATGATGAGTGGTATAAAGTTTCATATTCTGCTTTTTCAAAACTGTACACAGGGACATGATTCTCTTAAAGTACCTGTTCTTCCAAACTATATAGGTCAAAAAAGGTATAAATAGAAGTATAGTAGTAGGTTTTAAATATATTTTTAAGCACCTCAATGTACATTCCCTAGTTTTGAGGCACCCCGACTGTCTAAAAATCCCACTGAAATCAACATGAGTTGGAGGGACAGAAGGGTGGAGAACAACAAAGTTTAATTCTAGATATTTAAAATTTTCCCTCCTTCTCACTAGTATTTCTTTTAACTCAGGAATGCATAGTCCTGGTGAAGTAGTTGTTAAACAGGGGAAAAATATTAAAACATTGAGGAGTGGGGGTCTAAAAACTACGCAATCCCAGTATGGGGTATAAACTGGAATATCTTACTGAACATGCGCCTCGCAATATAAGGGTCTTGGGGGCAGGACATGTTAATGAGGAGGATGAGCTATGTTAATTAGAGAATTACACAAGTTTTTCTGCAGTTTACCCAATAGGTTAATATTTCTCTCAACCAAGATTACATAAGGGGAAAGGGATTAAAGGGGTTTAGACATGGTCTGATAAAATCATTTCAAAAGTCCTTTCTTGTTTCTGCTGGAGCCAGGCTTAATCCACAAGGTTGAACTTTTACAGATCTTGTGATGAAGTGTCCTCAGAGTAAGGAGTTTCTCCCAGCTCCTGCTGTTCACAGCCTGCTACATAATCTCATCACCTCCTTCTCTGCTGACATTATATTTTTGGGATCCTACACTGAGGGAATACCATTTCTTCTAAATATTTTCCATGATAAATCTGTATCTTTTTTTCTGCATTTATAAGAAAATTTACATCTAGTTCATAAAATAAGCCCTATATTCGCTGACTTCCTATATGAAATTATCTACAGTGAGAGAGGTCAGTTTTTTTAACATTATCTCAATACTGATTTAAAACAAGCCTTCAGAGCACAAGTGTCTTGTTTATTAACTTGTGCTGTTAATTAGATGGAACCAGAAGTCTCTAAGCAACCAAAGATCGGTCACTCATAACTTTACTCATTAGTGCTTGTAAGGTATTTCCTAACTCAGCTCATGAGGCTTTATCAGTATTAATCTACTATTCCTTCTGTTCAGCTTGCAGTATATTGAGAAATTCTAATGTGTGTTAATTAACCTCTTGAGTACTGCAATTTCCAAGTAACCAGATTAATTCAATCAACGTATCTACCAGAAGTCTATCTTCTGGTTTGGGGTTTTTTTTACTTTTTAATGGCTTTTAGGATTGTGGAAATGTTAAGACTTTGATCATATTATGATATCCAGTAAAAATAAGGGTGCTGGAGTTATCTCAGATAATTCATGCAAAATTATGCCAAAGTCAAGAACTAAACAAAAAATTATTTCAATTTAAATAAGAATATGTTGTAAAAAATAATTTTCCACAGTATTCTTTCATAAGTTTCCTCTTTAAAATAGAACTTAACATCAGATGCAGAAAAGATTGTTTTCAGATTATGTTTATGTTACAGGATCCAAAAGTTAAGTGATGGAACTAGATTCACATAAAAGCAACAGGCCCTATATCGTATTTTGTGCAGGGGGAAATCATTACAGTTATTACCTCCTGAACACAAGGTAGGCTATAATGACTAAAATCACCTTTGAATTAAGCACCAGGAGAGCAAAGGAATGCATAGATCATAATGAAAATAAGGTACCTGATAGATAATTAAAACATGAATTAGAATTCTTATGCAAATACAGAAAAATGCATCTTATAAAAACCTGCACTTAAACTGAAGTCATAGATAAGAATTAGATTGACTGTTATTGTTAACAACAAATTGTAACTAAATGAATGATATAAAAACCCAATATAACTTCTTGAGTTTTCCATTTCTTACATTATAATTTTTGAATTTTACAACCTGATTAGAAACATTTTATATTGTAGGAATATGGATGAAGCATTTATTAAAATTTTAAGATCTCCTTGAATCCAGAACCCCAAGATAATATATATACAGGTAGAAATGTTAAAGTGTTTGGGAGTTTGTGTTAGCCATCATAATTACAGTATTACTGGTCTTAATAACAATAATGAAAATGAATGGAAATGTATGTTTTCAACAACTCTTCTACATAAATTCTTTGTAGAAAATCTGAGCCATGTTCCAGAGTTTCACTTAAAAGACACTTCCTAAAACTGTAACTAGAGACCAAGTGTTAATTTGTCTTACTATTCTACGCAAATACTGCATCAAAAACTAGTTAAAATGACATGCATTAACAAGATATTGCATCACCTTACCAAGCTTAGATAATATCACCAAAGAGATTTGTTCTACAAATGGGTACGGTATTATAAATTACAATGATAAGTCATTTGTCATATTCAGAAAGTCTTTTATACTACTTGAGGACCTGTGTAATTTTTCAAATTGATTAAAAGTTGCCATTTGCAACATTGATGTTCTTATGTACCAAAATCATTCCTATTCAATTGTTTCCTACAGTGATATATTTACCTAAAGGCAATATTAAATCAAGTTGTACTTTCTTAGACAACCCATATAATTCTCTATGTATAAAAATCTTATACTTTATTTGACTAGAATCTGTAGTTTTAGATTGCAGTAATCATAGCTGCTATTTTCATTAGAACTTTTTCATATAATTTAAAAAAAAGAAAAAAACAAATGCAAATCAGCTGCCGAGCCTATATGAGCACAAGTCCCTTGATGATAAAACATTATTTTTGAGAGTGTTAAAAGCTTTGGACTTAAATTCAAATGCAAAGAATGTAGAAATACCTTTCATCTATAGGGAAAAGCTACATTAAAAAAAAAAATCTTTGTACAGAAATAACCAAGAACTGATTACAACTGAATTATACTTTTCTTCCATTTTTATTTAAATATTTCTATGTATGTTTTTATTAAAATCATGTCTTTCTACTGATGATGTAACTTTACTATGAGGTGTAAGATAGATAAACAGCTCTCTGTGAAGGCAGTGTCTTTGCTATTGATAGATTTGTCTAGCACCGTGACTTTCCCTGTCATGGCATCTGCTACCTTTCTTCATCAGTGTACTGAAATGGATAGAAATATCAGAGTGCTCTGCTTGCACCCTAAATAGTAGGAAAGGGAATATTTTTATTACATTTGAAGTAATTATATTTAATCTTGTCACATACTGTCTGTATTGAAAGATTTTGCAGTTGCTAATTATTCTCTGGCTTCTGTCCTTCGAGTTTCACATACACTGTAGTTTCCATTCACATGTTTCTTGGCACGGAACAAAAACTTTTCCTTACATCAATAGTACGGTTTTTGTGGTGTTCTCAAAAGAATCATAAAGTGATGCAGATTCAATCTGTTGTATTTTATATTTAGTTATTTTATACGCTATCAGTTTAGTTATAGTGTTTATTCTCAGAAATGATAGATGGATGAAAGGTACCACGTTTGGGGAAGAAAGATAAAAAGTAACAGACTTGTATTCCAATTGAGTTATTCAGGAGACTCATACTTTCTTTCTTATGGTTCCTCTTTAAAAACTTTCTGGCTTCTTCCTGAAAAACAGTAATATTTCTAGGCATGCCTTCAGAGGCTTGTAGCTTGTAAAGATTTAAACCTCAAAACTGTAGTTGCAGGGTACTTAGGAAATTTTCCCAAATACATCTTATATATATTAACTTTCAATTTATGTTCACTTTTCTTTCCACCTCTCAGTTCAAATACTTATCTCCCTCTCAAGAGGAATGAATCCTATACTAATCACATCCTTGTTACAGAATTTGTGCTTTCCTTTTATCTTCAGACTTTTAGCTCTTGCATCTATTATTTGTCTCAAAGCTTGCTGAAATAATGTTTTTCTTCATTCATATGTACTATTGGTGTCATGTGTAATTATCCTTAGTCATGCAGAATAAAATAAAAAAACAAATTATCTGCTCTCAGATTTGCAGTTACGTGTTAGAGTAAAAAAAAAATTATGATTGCTGAAAAGGTTAAACTCTGAGATCCGATTCTTGCTACAGTTTATTAGTTACCATTTCTGCATCTTCATTCAAAACAGCTACCAAAATGCTTCTTACTGAAAAGTGAAACAATATTTTTGTTTAGCTTAGGATCTACATCTTGATTATCTTGAACCTATATTTTGTATATTTTTTTCTTAATTTCCTCCTCGTACCATCCTGTTCCCCACCACCCTCACCCAATCTTCAGACCTAAAAAGTACTGTGCAGCTGTGGTGGGTTGACCTTGGCTGGACGCCAGGTGCCCACCCAGTCACTCTATCACTCCACTCCCCAGCTGGACAGGGGAGAGAGCAAGATGGAAAACAACTCGTGGTTTGGGATAAGGCAGTTTATTAAAGCAGAAGCAAAGCAAAAGTTTGCATGCGCAAAAGTGAAGCAAAAGATAACACAGTTTATTCTCTACTTTCAATCAGCAGCACTGGTCGGCCACTCCTGAGCAGCAGGGCTTCAGCACGTGTGATGGTTCCTCAGAAGGCAGCCACTGGAGACAATGAATGTCCCCCTTCCTGCTCCTTGCCTCAGCTTTTATATCTGAGCTGATGTCATATGGTCTGGAACATCCCTTTGGTCAGTTTGGGTCAGCTGGCCTACTTGAGTCCCCTCCCAGGATTTAGTCCTCAATTGAGGAAGTAATGTTACAGTGCTGATGCTGTGCTCAGCAGCAGCCAAAACACTGATATGTTATCAATACCCTTCTAGCTACCAATGCAAGGCACAGCACTGTGAGGGCTACTGTGGCGAAATGAACTCCAGCTCAGCCAGACCCAATACAGCAGCTTTTGTTGCTGATTAGCCCATTTCACCTTTCTTTGTTGGTTCTCTTCCGATTCCCAACATGATTCCTAGTTGTGATCATTTCTCTATTTTTGTCTGTGGATTTTTTCTCCTAGATTCACTCCTCCTCATTTCTTAAGTTGGTGCAAATTTCAGGTCGTTGTGCTTTTGTCTTACTGAAGGGGCTGTTTTTTTTCAGCTAAAAGATTATTTAATTGCCTAAGTGGTGCTTTTAATTTTGCATGTTTGCCATTTGGAAAATAAAGCCCTATTTTCAGTAGATCTAAAACAGTATTGGTTATAAACTCACAACACTTTGCTGCACCTGTTCCCTTGCATTCAGCTTACATTTGTCTTAATACAGCAGTTTTTCTTAGCCAAATGACTGTTAAAATTCAAAAATAAGAGTATTTCTCATGTCTGTCTGACTATATTTTAGTGAACCTGTACTTAATTATGCATAGATTCCACTGTTTGAACTTGGGGGGAGTCATGAACAGTGATGGGTGACTACCTGAAAGGCTCTATCACTGCATCATTAACTGCCTGTAACTACAACCCCAATAACACACTCACAATATGCAAAATATGCATGCAGTGGTATTTCAAGCAGCATATATCCTCAAAATAGAATAAAATGTTCATATTTCTCTGCAATACTGACTCACACTAATTTCTAGAATACAAAGAACTGTGACAACAGCTATAATGCTTGTCTTCTGGTTCTCTATTAAGTGTGGGAGGAATTGAGTTTTAATCACCCTACTAGACTGATGCATGTTGACTTCTCTAGGCACTATAGAAGTGTATAATGTCCCAAAACATGCATTCTATATCTAGTTTTTAGTCTACTAAAAATGCTTTCTCTCATATATTGATATATATATGCCTAATGCATGACAAGCTTAACTTTTTGTATTCATTGTAGGTGGTGGGTTTGATTTATCTTACATACTCCCTACTTTTTTCCCTCTTACTGAGTCATTTAAGTCAAGGCTTTTGTTTTCTTATATCATTATTATATGTAGTCATTTTAACTTGAAGCAGTTAATCTGTTTCTGCTTCAAATTTACTCCTTTATCTATCTAGCTTCTTCATTTTGTCCAGACAGCATTTCCTTGTCTTTTTCTAATCTGAAATCTAAACCTTAAACTCTCTTCGAGGATTTGATGAGATGGCTCTAAAAGATAAAGTTACTGGGCTAATACAGTCTAGAAAGCAGGGATCAGACATGACAATTTTATTTAAGCTATCTACTCAGACACACTCATAAAATATGGTTGACTACATGAGGTGAAAGGAAATGTCTGAGGAGAAAACAATCAGAGATTGAGCTGATAACTTTCTTTGTGTTTTATGTATTCTTATTAAAGTCAGGAGTAATCGCTCTTAGATTTGTAGGACGCTGTAACGCTCCAAGATGCAGAAAAACTCTTTTGCCACACTCCACCAAATGTGTTTTAAAATCAATAAAAACATTATGTAGTTCTCTTTTCTTTATACTCAAGTAATTCTCAGTTAGTTGTCATAGAATAAACATCTGCTTGAATGCTCCTCTTTGGCACAAAACCCCACTTGTTATTCTGCCAGTTGATTCCTGATGTGTGGTTTGAGTCCACATCATATCACACTTAGGAATCATTTTGTTGGTATAGCTCAACAGATGCACAATATTTAAGTGGTTTTTTTTTTTTGTTTTGTTTTTGGTTTTGTTTTTGTTTTTACAATAGATATTTCACAAAGAAATAGAATAATAGAGTTCTCCAAGTTTCAGCAGCTGTGTCATGGATTTCTACTTTTAGTGTATTTTTTTATTACACAGTGCTGTCTTCTGGGATCTTTGTATTACCAGACTATTATTTTTAAGAGGAACTACATTGTATCTCCCATTCTAAAAATATCTTTATAGCTATCTCCTGGGATTTATCCTATTGCAGTTGAGGCAATATTTATATTTTATTCTAAAATATTTCTCACCTTGTAAGTTTCTACTTTTCAGACCTTATTTTACTGATCTTTACTACAACAATCTCTACTTAAGTAAATTTCTTGCAGTCATTCTCTATTCACAGAATCACAGAACCACAGAATCAATTAGGTTGAAAAAGACCCCTGAGATCACCAAGTCCAATGTATGACTGAACACCACCTTGTCAACCAGACCACGACACTAAGTGCTGTGTCCAGTCTTTCCTTAAAACACCTCCAGGGACTGTGACTCTGCCACCTCCCTGGGCAGCCCATTATCTAATATCTAATAGCCCAATATCTAATCACCCTTGCTTTGAAGAATTTCTTCCTTATGTCCAGCCTAAACCTCACTTGAAGCAGCTTAAAACCATGTCTTTTCATCCTATTGCTAGTCACTGGGAGAACAGGTCAAGTCCCACCTGGCTACAACTTTGTCTCAGCTTGAAGAGACTGGAATGTTTGCTAAAGAGGATGAGGTATGAGATAGACCAAAATTCTCTCTCTCAGCAATTGTAAGTTTAAAATCAAGGGGACTTTAACTGAGGAAGTGTGGAAAAACAGAAGAAATAACAGCCCTTTATTAAAAGATATATGTATATTGGCAAGAACAGTAACAGAACATAAAACCAACTAAACAATAGTCCTGTACCCAGAAGTTCCCTTCAAACAAAAGAAAAAGTCTGAATACTTCCCTGTCTTTTAGCGCAGTTTGGTCGGCAGGGGGCGCTGTTGGATCACTGGAGGTGCAGGGCCTGCAGTTCTCTGTGTTGGCCTGCAGGGGGCGCTGTTGGGCTCTGGCAGTCACCACGTGGGGAGGGGTCTGGGGGTGGTCTCGGATTGCGGGAGAACCTGAGAGGAAAAAGGAGACCCTTCCCCCAATGGGAGAAAGGCAGAAGGAAAAAAAACAGTTCACCCCTCTCCGATGAAAACCCAGTAGGTCCTGGCTGGAGTCACGAGGCAGTGTGCGAGTCGATAGAGTCCGGTGGTCCGGTCTCACCAGGACGAAAAGCCAGAAAGACAGATTTCCAGGCCTTCTCTCCAAATGTCCGCACGCAGATCCTCGTCTCCATCCCAGAGCGTGAACTCCGCAGTTTGCTGTTCTGCCCTCCGAGTAGAGCCCGCCACCCCCTCCCAAAACTCCTCCCCTCTCCCCTCAGCCTCTGATGGGCCATCAGCGAGGAATGCAGCCTAGCTAGCTAGTTCTTTTGTAAGGCTAATTAACTCCCTTCCCCCTTTCCATTCAAACTCCGTCTTTCCTACGGTGGGGGGGGCAGGGGAAAGAAAAACTCTCCTGAATTTCTAACCTCTAACAAACTTCCTCTCAGGTAGTTGTAGAGAGTGATAAGGTCACCCCTGAGCCTCCTCTTCTCCAGGCTGAACAACGCCCTTCACCAGCTTCATTGCCCTTCTCCAGACACGCTCCAGCACCCTAATGTCCCTCCTGAATTGAGGGGTCCAGAACTAGACACAGCACTTGAGGTGTGGCCTCACCAGTAGAGGGGAAGAATCACGTACCCAGCCCTGCTGGCCACACTACTACTAATACAGGCCAGGATGTCATTGGCCTTCTTGGCCGCGTGGACATCCCACTGGCTCATGTTCAGCTGGCTGTCAACCAGCACCCCCAGGTCCTTTAAAGTGTTTTATTTATGGCTTGCACTTCAAAGTTTCTTTAAAGTGTTTTATTTATGGCTTGCAACCTTCCTTAGTTACAAGGAAATATAACAACACTGTGCATACAAAAAACTATTCTTAGAAAAAAATTATTATATTTTAGTTTACTACATATGTGCAATATATTTGTAAACTTCAGTCTATTGAAAATAATAGGCATGTCGACATCCATGGACATCACTAATGTGCATATAGAAATAAGCACCTAATGCATAAAGTCTTGTTTTTTGACATTAAAACGTTTTTAGAAGTCTCACACTCAAACCCTCAATGGTATTAAAAGCTACCTTTATCCATTCTTACCAGGATCCCTCTCACTTCAGGTTCATGACACCTCATGAAAAAAGTCAACAGATTTTAAAATGGGGACACATAAGCACTCCAATATCAAACTGTTTCACTGTTAGAGAAGCAGAAATTTCTGATGAAATTTGAGCTATGATTCCAGGTATCTACTTTCCTCATCAGACCAGTTAGATTATGTCACTGAAACAATTAAAGTTAACAGGCTCTTCAGAGGCAACATGTGCCACTGCACAACAGATACAGCATTTATCTGACTAAAATTGGATAAATTACTGAAGGAATTTTTTTTATTTATTTGTGTGCAAATAATTTATCAATAGCTGTGATTAGGGCCTAAATTTCTCTTCCTCAGTTTAAAAGCCTTTGAATATTATGCAGACTACCATCAGAGATCACCATCTCAGACAGGATTAGTAGTTTGGGGTAATACTGCATATATAGTCCTGAGATCACACTTTTATAATGATTATTCCTCTACTAGCTACTCCACTGGTAAAAACGTACGAACATTAGAACATCATCAACAGAACAATATTTTTGTTACTTTTAAAGTATATGTAATTGTAGTTTTAGGATTATGGACATTATGGTACAGCCATCCTGGGCTTGGATTGCCTTTTGAACCCAACTGTATTTGCAAAAATTTGAATGTGTGATGTTGTATCGCTGACTGAGTCAAGAACATACCAGTTTTGAATCTTTACAACTGACACGATGGAAACTAATTGTTGCATAGCTCAAAAGATATACACAGGCATAATTATAAATAGGAGAATGTTAAGCGAGATGAAGGTGCCTACATTATTGCTAATGATCATTTGTAACAGAAGGAAATATTTCATTATATGCATCTTTGCTCTAAGTTTATTCTGATAGCATTTCAAATGACAGTGTAGGTGGAAAGCTGTAAGTAGTCATTTTAGCTGACGCACTGAATTTATTGTGCAGGTTAATGAATGTCTCCCGATTTTGTCCAAATTTTTGATTTCTCATCACGTAAAAAAGGAAGAAAAGTACCGGCAATAGTTGCACAAAGTATATTATTTACCTTCTTACTCTGAAAAATCATCAAGGAGTCTGTTTTTCAGAGCCACAATGTCTGTTGTCTCATTCAAAACCACTCACTTCAGAAGATATCTTAAAGAAATCTTGTACAGATTTTGTGAGTACTACAATTTTTCATATTAGAGTGAAAGTGATCCTATCAAAAGGACTATGGACATGGAGATGTATGCATGTACATATTCATGTAAGCAAAACGTCTTTAGAGCTTGAGAAATTTTATACTGAGTTTTTTTCTGGAAGAAATGTTAGCATTTTGTTTGGTGCTCTAAATACCATTACTCACTTAGTTCAGGAAGGATATTGAGGTGCTGGAGCAGGTCCAGAGAAAAGCAACAAGGCTGGTGAAGGGACTCGAGCACAAGTCTTATGAGGAGAGGCTGAGGGAGCTGGGGTTGTTTAGCCTGGAGAAGAGGAGGCTCAGGGGAGACCTCATCACTCTCTACAACTACCTGAAAGGAGGTTGTAGCCAGGTGGGGGTTGGTCTCTTCTCCCAGGCAACCAATAGTAGGACAAGAGGGCATGGTCTTAAGCTGTGCCAGGGGAGGTTTAGGTTGGATATTAGGAAGAAATTCTTTACAGAGAGAGTAATCAGGCATTGGAATGGGCTGTCCAGGGAGATGATGGATTCACCATCCCTGGAGGTATTTAAGAAGAGACTGGATGTGGCACTTAGTGCCATGGTCTAGCAACCACAGTGGTGTTGGATCAAGGGTTGGACTTGAGGATCTCGGAGGTCTTTTCCAACCTGGTTGGTTCTATGATTCTATGACTATGATTCTGTGGTGGAAACACTTCCCACAGGATGAGTGATATCAAGTATGTGATTATTGCAGAATCTAACAGACTAACTTATTAACTCATTCTGTTTTTAAAATCATCAGGTTCTGTAATTCAGGGATGTGTTCTAAAATCGATGAACTGTGGTGTTATGATTTCAGTTGCAACATCACTTAGACATAAAAGTACATAACCTGATTTTAAAAAGTCAGTATGCTGAAATACCAATACTCTCAAAAGATCATAATTTCTTATACTTACGCTTACAAAATGAGAACCAGAAAACAAAAATAATTAGGTTTTTATTTAATTAATTTTTGATCATTTTTCCTCCCATGTTATTGATTCATTGGTCAGTATTTTCTAATGGTGGACACTATTGAAAAAGTATAACTGGGTTAAAAGTTGCTGGGTTTTTTTATAGCTTTCTAGAATAAGAATTTTTATGTGTAATGTTGATATTATATTCTGTTTTGTTGGTTTGTAATTTTCATTGTCTCCAGAGGTATACCATACCAATTTATTATACTGTGCATACACCTTGAAATAATGTATATGCATGTGGTTGATTTCGTTTTTGCAAATCCAAAAGTGCAATCAGAGATTAGCAATCCTTTTAGAAACAGGAAGGAAGTTTCCCAGTCTTTTTACCTCACCTGACACTTAATTCATTCTAATATCAATATTCCAAACAAGATTTTATGCTTAGCTGCATCATTTAAATTGAATAGTAAATCAAATAGATTATTTGTAAATTGTAGTTATGAACCAAAATTGCTCATTTCCAACCAACTACAAATGCAAGGTAAATTTTCATTGATTTTTTGTTGCTGATGATTTTGTTTAGGTAGCAACTTGTTGTGTACTCTTGTGTAAACTGTATTATATTGCATTTTAGTTCTTGTTATACTTTTAATCAAAAAACAAGAAGTTATTATATGACAAAACAAAAAACCCACAAAAAAACTAGAAATTGAGGAAACTATTTTGACTAGCTGCAGAATTTAGAGCAGTTATTCATATACAGCCATTTGATGAGATTACATACCTAGTTTTCAGATTCAAGGCTTATTGACTGATTCAAATATGATCACAGTGTTAGACAGACTATTTAAATGTAAACAGTTCTGATATTATGGGAAGCTTTAGGAATCACATATTTTTACAAAGGGTGTTTTAGAATCTTCAGATACCTAAGCAATAGGACTGTAGTGACATCTTGGATTGTAATTATGATGTGCTTATTGGGTAGCTGAGGTTTTCTTTGGAAACATAAGTTATTTCTACAAGTAGGAATTATGGTATTTAGGACTTTTGGCTATTTTTTTTCTTTTCATGGAAGTAATTTCAGACTGTATTATAAATACTTGCTTAAAAGAGAGTATATTTTTTTCTTTTATTGATCCATTTCAAAAAAAAGTGAGTTGAATCCTTGGAGGTCTATTGAGAACGGACCAGTGGAGTGTTAAGCAGATGACGTTGAAGTGCCAATAAAGAACCTCAGAGGTCTTAAAGGTTTTATGTAGCAAGTGTGACAAACAGGTTCTGGGAGAAAAAATCAGCAGCAGTCATTGCTATTCTGTAAGTTCTGCTATTAGAAGCTCTTGCTTTGAATTCCAAGCATATATTATTTAACTTTATTCTTTGAGGTACACTATTTAATCAAAGCATGCTGGCCATGAGAAACATACATAAATGAAAGTATTCACAGTATTCACAGTTTATCAATACATTTAAATATGACATTTCCATTTGCTGTTTTCTCTGCTACATAAAAAACCTTTTCCAATAGTGAATGGTTTGTGAAAAAAATATCTCTCATGACTTTGGAAACATTTTTTAAGTCCTGTTCAGTCAAAAAACTGTGACAAGCACTTACAGTAACAGTTAAGGATGTGTTTGAATAGCCTATCCTTTGCTTATAGAATAGTGTTTCAGGTAGCTGCACTTAAAACCTTTTATAGTGCAATAGGTGCACGGTCCTATGATTATGTAGATCTCATATCAACCTCATAAGTTTACCAACAATGTCAATCTCTTGAAGATTTTTCTGTAGATCATGTTCCTTAACAGAAGTTAAGATACATATAGTCAGTGTATGCTGCTATTAAAAGGTGTAAGGATGAATCTCAGACAAAAAAAAGGTTATATGTGGTATCATTTGAAGAATTTTTATTTATAAAGTCTGGATATTCAAAGTGACAGAATTTTTTTAATATGGCTGGAGCCTAACAAAATAGGTACATGAAAACACTTTTTTTAGAACAGAAAAAACAGTTGCTGATCTTTAGCTGCTATGACTAGAAAAAGAAAGATATCTTGCAGAATACTTTAGTGCAGTATCATCATGAATAGTTTGATGAACTGTTGGTCTACAACCTGCACTACCATGATGTAGTATGTGATTATTATTTACAAAGAATCTTGAGAGAGATTTATTATTTTATTTTTGCTTTTGTTGGGAGAGAACTTCTGCAGTGGGGGTGGCAAGCAAGGCAGAGAGATGGTGCAGGGTTCTTCCTGGATCCCAATAGGAAAGATCCAATTGCAAATGGTTTTGTAAAATAGCTGTTTTAATAAGATAGAGTAAAAGGAAGAATATAGATAGTAAGTAAATCTTGTGTTTCTTTAGATGGTGGGAACCCCACTTTTGTGCTGCACAAGGTGCACCCCAAATAGGTTTTCCAGTGGCACACTGTACAGAACCGGTGCATGGAAAAAAGGTCTTTCTTTTTTTTCATTCCATCTATTATATCATTTTCTAACAAGGAAAAAATTCCATTCCTCCCTTTTAGATAAAGGCAAGGTCACACAGCACCAAGTGGGAGCTGCCTACAGGCTCCTGCTTTCTAATAAGCTCTCTGAGGTTGACCCATGCCCAAGGGATCCGTGCACCAAAAGGCCGTACTGATTGCACAGCACTGCACAGGACTGGGACTTATTGCTGAGGTTAAATGCTGTATGGATCAGCAACTCTGTTATACACAGTGGTCTCCCAGTCAGGATCAATGCATTACACCTCTTGACCCACATGCACCCAAAGATACTATAAGTCATCAACTGTATTAGTAACATACAGACTTCTCATGCCCTAAGTGCAGCCATAATAGAGCATCATAGCTTGATCAAGATCACTGACTCCTTAAATACAATGTCTTCTCCATGGATCCCAGTTCAGCATCATTGCAATGAAACAGTAAATAAATTACCATTTCTGAAAGATCCAATCACTGAATGTGCCGGAATTGGCTGGGATAGCGATAATTTTCTTCACAGTGGCTATTATGGGGTTATATTTTGGATCTGATCAATGAGAATGCCTCTCTGAAGAAGGAATATTCTATGTTGGTTTATGATTCTACAAATTCAGTTAAGATGAGGAATAGGTACTAACATCAGACAGGAGGGTTATTGGATCAAAGTGTAAAACCCAAAACAAATAACATATGCTTTTTCCAGCCCTGACTACAGCTGAGGATCAACTCTATTACATAAATATTAAGTTCTGATAATGAAGTGTAATGTTGTTATAAATGATATTTAATGAAACATGGATTCATACCTATGCTACATATATTAACATTAAACTAGTATCTAAAGTTTTCCGAAAAAAAAAACATTGTCCATGGGTTATATAAGAATAGAATCAAAAGATACTAGTACTGTTTGTGAAAACCTGAAGTTTTAAATCTCCTATTCAATCCTTTAGGTCATGCTAAAATAGTAGTGGTCTTCTATACTAGTGTTTTTTGTTCTTTCTGCCCATTAAACTCTTCATCGTTTTCTTATCTCAATTTATGCCCAAAATCACTCACCTTTCTTTAGTTTAAATAGTGCTGCTGTTTTAAAATTCTTCCTGCTATCTATATTTCTGAGGCATTTATCTTCACCTATGCTGAACTGGCCTCAAGGAGGCTGAACCTGCTGCCTTTGATTGACAAGAACAGTTACTTTCAGTAATTTCAATTCAGAATGAACAGACTAACAAGTGCCAATCAAAGCATTTTGTTGCCATTCTGTAAAAGGAATCAAGCTTTCAGGAAATTTGGCAACATACTTTTACACTGATATACTGATGCACTGATATATGTAAGGAACAGAACATGAAAGTAAAACTAGAAAGGTTCCAGCATTTTGCCTTTCTTTTTCCTTCCTTGCTTTTGTGCCATGAAATGTAGGAAAATACACATAGAAATCAGTAACTTCTGGTTAGCTTAGAAATTAACTATAGTACTTTCATATGGATCTCTTTTTTTTTTTCTAGTTCTTTTTTCCCACCTGTAAGAGACTGAAATGTTAAAGGTTAATGACTCAAACAATCTCCACTTGCAAAAGCAGCACTTGCTTTGCTGAGTGATATCTTTATACTTTCTGCACCACCCAACTAAAAGGCAAGAGTCAGGAGAGTTTTTGGATACATGGTGGTGAAACCTCTGATCTGCATAAGAACAGCCCAGATGCAGAGTGGATGTGCACCCATCACCAGAGGATGACCATGACAAACCAACCCCTGTTTAGCAACAAGCTGTTTTTTGAGTCAGATAAAGGAAAGGGCTGATAAGAAGCAGATCCTGTGAGGCAGGATAATGCTTTTTATCATGCCAGTGTCCTCCCTCCTGATAAGACTCCTGTAAAACTCCCGGCACTGCCCTGGAGGAGCTATCAGGACATTCACCTGTAAGCCTGAAGGTATTCATACCTTCTAATGGGACACAAACACCCCTGAAGCACCCCCAGACTAATTTCTGGGGCCACAGTGCTGCATCAGACAGTGTAAAACTCCTCTGCCCAGGGAAGGCACCTGGGCATTCCCACCAGAATCTGAAAGTATATTAGCCCACTGAATTTTTTGTTTTGGGCATTCCCCCCATCCCTGATGGATCAAGACTGCAACCATCACTTCAACCAAAGGACATCTAAATTGCAACTATCAAGTCTCGTTGCTGCATCCACATGCAGTGGTATCTTTCTTCTCCAGAAGCTACTTGTTACCAAACAAGTTATATTTCTTCAAAAAGAGTCTCTGCAGCAGTGGGGAAAGATGTTGGAAAATTCTTGTAACTTTAGCACAATAGTGTTTGATCCCTGCATCAGGGATTAACATGTACTAGCAGATGTCCTAGTTCTGAGAACAAGGACTGTGTGTCAGAGCAAAGAATGATAAGAGAAGTACATTATGACCTGACGACATATTTGAGGTACTCTCAAGGAGAAAAGATTCATTAGAAGATCCTGAACCATATCCAAATAAGTCCACAGAAATAAATAGCATATATGCATATATTCAGGGTTTAATTAATATGTAATAGAAATGTAGTGAATATGTATTAGTTTTATGAATATAATCTGGCCTGTTATGCTACTGGCTGTGCATTTAGGTGGAGTGATCCCCCATGTACCCAGCACTAAATAATATCAGCTATTTAACCTACCAAACTGGTTGGAGAGTTTATTTCATGGTTTTTGGTGACATACTCTATTCCTTTCTTTCTCTTTCTTTCCTTTCCTTATCCCCTTACCCTCTGTTTCTTTTTCTTTCTTTTTCTTTCTTTCTTTCCTTTCTTTCTTTATTTCTTTCTTCCTTTTTCTTTTCCTTTCTTTCTTTCATTCCTTCCTCCTTCCTTCCTTTCCTTTCTTTCTTGCTTCTTCTCTTCCTTCCTTCCTCCCCTTTCTTTCCTTTCTTCCTTCCTTCCTTCCCTTCTTCCTTCCTTTCTTTTTCTTATATATTTTCTTCAGTGATATCTTTATACTTTTATATTCTTGTATTTCTATAGATAATAAGCAAAATACCTCCTTTCCCTTGCAACTAAGTGTTCTAAAATGAATCTGCCATACATGTATACAACTGATTTCTGCATCAAGGGATCTATTAACAAGAACCTCAATTACTCCACCTCAAGGGCGGGTTGTAACACCCCCTTCCTGAAAGACTTGTTTGTCTAGTTTTTGTTTCTTTGCTCTTGCTCAGATGAAATGGTAACTTAACTACATAATTACAGAATCACAGAATATGCTGAGCTAGAAAGGCATCATCGAGTCCAACGCTTAGCCCTGCACAGGACCATCCCCAAGAGTCACACCATGTGCCTGAGTGCATCATCCAAACGCTTCTTGAACTCTGGCAGGCTTGGTGCTGTGACCTATTTATACTTTGACTCCTACTCTTTTCTACTTATTCTATTAATCTAGTCATGGAGCAAAAGTTTAACTCCCATTTTCTCTAAAGCACAATTTCATAGACTCTGTGCTGGAAGAATTGCAATTCCATCTTCTTGATATAGCACAACAGTTTCCCAAATGTGCAGAGGAGCTGGATGCATGGACCGTTCTGGTTGTTTTGTAGCCTTTACATGACGAATTTACTTCACCTGTTGCTCTTTGAGCTCACTTTAAAAAATTGCCTAAGTTCAAACATGTCATGGTTTTAACCCCAGCTGGAGATGAAACAGGACGCAGCTCCTCACTCAACCTCAATAGAATGGGGACAAGAATGAAACCTGTATGTTGCAATAAAACAGTTTAATAACTGAAAATAAAGTGAAATACAATAGTAAAGGTAAACAATAATAATGATAATAAAAAGGGAAAAAACAAGTGATGTACAATGCAATTGCTCACCACATGCTGATTGATGCCAGATCCCCCTTCCCAAACCCAGATTGGCTGCCCTTCTGGGTACTGCCCCCCAGTTTATATACTGAGCATGACATTCTATGGTGTGGAATATCCTTTTGGTCAGTTTAGGTCACTGGTTCCAGCTATGCTCCCTCCTAGTTTCTTTTTGTGCACCTCCTTGCTGGCAGAGCATGAGACAAAAAAAGTTCTTGACTGAGGACAAACATGACTTAGCAAAAAACCAAACCATCAGTGTATTATCAACACCATTCTCATTCCAAATCCAAACCACAACACTACAGCAGCTGCTGAGAGGAAATTAACTCTACCCTAGCTGAAACAAGGACAGAACAATAGAAAGTTTCTTTAATATTAATTCTACTAAAACCATCACTGATTCAGTACTTCATTCCTTAAAATTTCATAAAAAATATATTTATTATACATGGCAATTATATATTACTGGAAACTCTGTGCATGCATATAAGCAGTGTGGTAGTCTATTGTAAACTTTTCTTTAATTATTCCCATTAAAGTTCTGTTTGACAGCTTTTAAACTCAGAGTAAACAATAAGACTAGGTTATTCAAAGGTGTTTATTGAGGCCTTATTGTATTTTCACTGTTAATAATGGTAAAACTCTCCTGACTTCAGTGCTAGATGAAAAGTCAGTTTCCTTTGAAACAACCCCTCACTTGATGCTAACATCTAATTAAGAAAATTTATTTCACTATGCTGTAAATTTCAGCCAATTGCCACAGATCATACATCAAAACTATCAACATGGATCCAAAATGTTTGAGAATCCTTTTTCTCTAAGTCGTTGTTAAAATTTGTGAAACTTCCCTAGATCACCCGCTGTTCTTCACAATGATTAAATGCAGACATTTTCTTATGGATTTCTTTTGTGGTGATTACTTTTTTAACATTCTGCTATCAAGAGATATTGCAGAAAGAGTTTGTGCTACTCTTTTTCTTTGGTAATGTCATTGCTGCATGCTGCTTATTTCTCCTGCAGCACTCAATTTGTTTTTCATTTTCAGGAGGTTTTGCTCCCCTCCAACTCTGTGCATAAGTTTGTCTACAACTTGTAATTTCTATTATTTTTGTTTGTGGGCCATGAAGTTTGGCTTTGAAACTGATATTTAAGTCTAAGAAACCTACTATTAAGCTGTATTCAGATTCTAATGATGCACTGATAAAGACCTTGAGTGACTACACCAATTGATTCAGACAGGATAACCTTCAGGTTATCTACAGATTTAACTACATCTGTTTAGAAGTTCACTTTTTCTTAGACAGGTTTCAGGTTTTATAACCTCAAAATCTCTGAGCTGTCTTTATGAGTTATATACTCAATTTCCACTGCTGTCTTTCAATATCCAGAACTAAGTCATATGAAAACTGTATTTTTTGAACTGATGTTTAAGAAGTTATTTTTCTTCCAGTTTCCTAACAACTAAATTTATTGGATGTAAATTCTCAAAGAAAACCACTCATCTTTCCCTCTAATCCCTATTCCCTCTCAAAACTGCACAATTTCTATTGAATTTCTATTAAACCTTTTTGGCAGTAAGCGGACTTTCTCTATTCCTTTTTTGTTACTGTAGTTTTCCATTGACAAGTAGCCTTCAAAAGACTCATTATGAAAGTAACCAGCACCTCGAGGTAGTAACGCAATATTTACTTTTTCAATCCTTATTATTGTTCCTATTGGACTCAGAAAGAAGAACGCACTGGTACATGTAGCAAATCTTCCCATTAACCAGAGTTGCTTTTCACAGTATTTAGGAAATTTTGTTACTCAGACCTTTTATTTTATGTTCTTATCAAAAGAAACCTAGGAAAAACACATTTTTCAGTTCTGCAGTTTCAGTATCCAAGGAATTCCAGTAGGAAAAAGAGTAGACTGCTTTGATGTTTTTAAAGGTAAATTCATTTTCTTTAGTTTGTCTAAAAAAAAAAAAGGGCAAAAATAAACAAGCACATTAAAGCATATTTGTTGCAGTTTGTCTTTAAAAAAGCAAAAGTTAAACTGTGAAAGTTGAAAGTACCCAGGAATCTAAAAATTAAGATATTGTTTTCTTAAAGACTGCTCAATAAATGTTCCATCCATTTATATTTGGCTACATTTTCAAGGACTTGTTTGAAGACTAAGGATCGAATGCAACTGTTACAGATAAAAAGCTTAAAACATTCTCTGAATTCCACTTCAATAGCTTTCCTATTTCCATATTTGTTTTTCCTTGGCTCAATATCTGTGGCAATTATACTATTTAGAGAAATTTTCTACTACAGACACAAAAACGGAATAACAAACTTCAGGTGTTAATGCATTCAGCTGTAAAGATTTTCATAATGTCATAGTATCTGTCAGGTTTGAAAATCTTGACAGAGGAAACTTTAAGAGGAAACTTTGAAAAAAATTTTTTTCAAATGTTTGTTTTTTCAAAATGTTTGTTTTCTTTGGTTTTCACTTCTACATAAATCAGAAAATACAGTGAAGTCTGTCCTGAAACAAGGTATTCACTATAGCTTACAATAGCTTAGAAGATATCTGCTGCTAAAAAGTTCTTATGTCTTACTTATTATAGAAGTGCTCAAAGCACGACAGAGATGAGTCATGTTCCATGGCTTCTTATATAATACATAATTATACTGCATGATGTGTTTTTATTATTATGTCTCAGGCATGTGTGTTTTATTTAAATAATACATCTATTATTTAAAAATCATATCAGAAATACAGCTCAATGTCTTGGCAAGGAATCAAGGGCAGCCCTAAAATTCTACTGACTGGGTGGATATGACTTGGTGGAAATTATTACACAACTATCCAGAAGAAGTTTTTACATCAGGAAAAAGATACATGGGGGTTTTTTTATGACACTACGGACTATGTAATTACACCACTTGAAAGACCCTGAACCACTAATATTCAGACCACAGAAAGATAATCCTTTTCTCTTTCTTTACAGGAAAAAGGCAGTTCCAGAACTCAATATTAGAAAATATCATGACAAAACATATTTAGCAACAAATTTTTAAAGTGACATATCTAGGAAAAAATGTTCTAGTGTGTGACTCAACACAGGCAGTTAGCTAGAGCAACCAGAAAACCGTGGCTGAAATGCAAAGACTAAATTTATTTCATTACCTAACTGGAGGATCCTGAAGCAACACCCAGGCGAAGACACACAAGTGGGAAAGCAGGCAAGTTCAGGTTTAGTCCAATCCTAGCAGGCACCAATCTGTCAAGAGCCTGGGCACGTGTAGTTTTACCACCACCTTGTGACCTCACATTTGCTTTTATGATGCCTGAGATTTGATCTTCTCTCTCCCAAAACAGGGAGCTCAAGCATGTCAGTGAGAGTGCCTTCAAGTCTTTCCAAACAATCTACACAGAGATTGTACTTGTCAAAACAGACAGAGGGTAAACAGCACTTAGCACAATATATGGGATTTCCCACACTGATATTCTCCAGGCCTTGGCATTCCCATCTGCTAAGTCACTTGAGTGTATCTATCATCCTCCTTATCTTTCTTCTGCTTTTAACCATTTCCTCCCAACATCTGAGAATGGCAGGAAAGTGTTATGTTCAATCATAAAAGAAACAACGATACTCTGGATTTCTCACTCATCTCGAAACTCTTCATACAATGCCAGGGGCTGCCCCAGGGGGGTTTGGTAGGTCTCAGGAGGTTATGAAACCGTATATGGAAAGTATTCTGTGAGGTTGAGCACAAAACTGGCAAAGGATAGCAAAGACCTTGAATGTGCCAAACACTGGGTAGAGCAACATGCTTGTTCGCGGTTTTTTTCATTCTTGTCTAAGAAAGGGTCATTTAGGCATTGTCAGGGGCAAGATACTGTTGATATATGTGATTTTTGGCCCAGGCCATTGTTGCTGTTTTTAAAATCTCTGATTCTTATGGCATTTTCAACAAATATTTTTTTACACTACCAGTACTTAAGGTTTATTCCCATTGCAACAAACTCTGAATCTCACAGTGCAAGCCATACAAACTCAAAATCCTCTCCTTTTATTATCCCATAAATCTGTAGTGAATATGGAAAGGAAGAATAATACATACACATTTCATAATATACTGTCTTTCTCTCTTAAATCTTATAATACAAAACTTCATTAAAATACAAAATTCAGATACTAAATGTGGCAGTTAAAAATATTTTCAAAAGATGGAAAAACAAGAATATAAAAATAATTTTGTATGAAGTACATTATGGTCCTGATCCTTCTTTTCATTTTACTCAATGCTAATATTCTACAGACTTCAACAGAAGCAGGATCAAACCTCTCAAGAGTAGTGGCATTTTGATGTATTACACTAATACATCACCCTATGCAGCTCCTTGATGATGTATTGCACTAGTGCTTTATCAAAGTGTCATTGCACTGATGAAGGCATAGCACCTTCTAGCAAAGGCTTGTAATGAAAAGGTATGTTGTAGAAGAGGTTATGTTATGTTATATGTTAAGCTATGTTTTATTCTGATATAAGGAAGAATATCAGACAAAGAGAGACTAGGTTCTAGGATTGAGTGAGGTGAATATGCCCAGCGATCAGACAAAATTCACATAATAAAATTCCCACAGGACTTTGGGCTGCTAATGTAGTGCTGTTTGAAATTTTTTGTCCTTTACTTTTTTTCAGTATCTTGACTTTTGGTTTTGATAAAAACAACCAAAAGATGAAAAGCAGTGTTGAATATTTTCCCTCAAAAATGGTGTCTAGGTAAAGGAGAATCTTTACATTTGGCTCAATCCTTTTTCTCAAATCAACATCAAGACACTTGTTGACTGGGAAGACAGAAAAGTGAAACTGGCTGCAAAAAATAGTTTGATACAATTGTTAAACATTGTATCAAACTATTGTAAAACCTCTTTTCTCAACAAAGTAAGACTTTTCTCAAATTTTCTCAAATTTTCTCAAATTTTCTTACTCGTATTGTACATAAAAATCTAAAAAAATGTAAAAGATCATATTAAGGTCAAAAGCAAAGATAGCAAAATGATTCAGCATATCTCTAAGCATATTTCCATTGAAATGGAGGTGCCAAATAAACATCTAAGTAATCACATAATGTAAAAAATGCACAATCTGCTAAAATGAAAATAGCATATCTAATGAGAGATGTATTATAATTATCTAGTACTATCCCTATTGTTACAATTCATAATACAAAAGAAGGAAGCATGGCTAATAATAAAAAGTATTTTCAAAGTTTCAGTCTACCTGGAAGCCCATGTGAGACCTGGTTCTGCACACTGATTTCTGCTTTATTTGAGTAGTACAAATCTATTTGTCCTGGGGTTTTTACTGTTATTTGAAAATAATGCTACTAATGCCAGAATTCAGAAAGGATACAGTCACATCTAAATATAATTGAAAACTAGGTAATACTTTGCCTCAATTTGGATTAGGTATTTGCGAGCTCAGTTTGCTTGAGAATTACAAAAATCACCTTTTGGCATAATGATGGATTTTTTTCTGCTTGTTTTTAGGACACCTCAGTTATACTGCTTTGCATATTATGAATGTGTTTGATGCTCTCTATTATAACAGCTTTTCCTGAGTTGCAATGTTTTACAAAGGAAGTAAGATATAAACTGAAAAAGCTGTTACCGGACAGGCCTTGATAAAGTCTTTTCTAAGACTGCAGCTTAAAGAGCTAGACCCCAGGACCTTGCCCATCCTTCAGCAATGGCAGGGGAAATGTAGGTACAAAAAGGTATGATCTAGTCTCTGTATGTTTCTATTTATTTATGAAGATTTTCCTTTATATTTTCTTGAAAAAACTAATGTATCCCATGAAAAAGTATTTGTTATCCCAGAAATACTACTAGAAGACCTGGATTTGTTTAACTATTTACGCATTACTTAAGATAAATAAATAAATAAAATAGGCTTACTAAACTTAAATAAGCGATAATTATTTGTCATGTGCAGGTTTCAGTTAGCTTACCTGTTCTGCATTCGTAGGCTTTTGCTAACAAATACTGTTCTAATGACATCTGTCAGAGTATACTTCAGATATTATCCTGATTTGTGTATGTTGATTGATACTGGATTTAGACTAATTTTATCAGACTTCTAGGAACTATTTAATTACCTTTTTTTGAATATCTATTATCTTACCTTCTAGGATTTATTACTAAAGGAGATCTTGTTATTAAGAAGCAATGCGAAAAGCCAAGAATGAGGCTTCTAACATATTAACATATCAGTACAAAGGAACACTGTGATGTTGCAGAAGATCATAATTTTTATTGTATATCCTAAAGACATTCATGAAAATACGAAATACTGAACATTCCCAACTCTCTTTGAAATAGTAGAACTTTACAGAATTAACAGTTTTGTTACACAAGAAATATTATGATTTGCTAAAATATCAAATTTGGCATCTATGGGTGGACACATGGCAGTTCCTATGTATGCTTCATTAGCTCAATACTACATTTATAAAAAGGTGAAAGCAATAAAAAACTTAATAAGTAGCATTTATCATGGGCTCTATCAAGTTCAAATATGTGCTACCACAGTGCACTGTAGGTTCATATTTACTGAAAATCAATTTCCTCTTCTACTGACAAGTACCAAATAAACACCATTATGGTCCAGCATTCACAACATTTATTAATTTTTACCTCACATTTGTAACAAAGCAAACATAGATCTATTTTATAGCTGTAGTTAACTTTTCTTCCTTTTGCCATGTATCCATTACATTAGTTTATGTTAGTCATTATTTGTTAGCAATGTTCAGTAATAGTCTGAAGGACCTTCATGTATTAACATAGCTGCAAAAGCTAGTTCACTCAGTATTGTACAATAAGAGGTTGGATTTTAGTGTATGTCAACTGTATTGCATGTGATAATAAAAACTGATCTCAATTTTCAATTCGGTTTGTTATAGTACTGGATAAGAGGAAAAGTAAGTCAAGTGTCTTTCTTCTCCTTTCCCCAAACTTCGTTTTTCTTCCTTGTTCATTCTTTGTCTGGAAAGAAGCTTCTCACTTCTGCATAATGTTATATTTTCTTTTCTACCATAGGCCTTTCTTTGCCACCACACAGAAATTACGATTGCATCTTGTCCATTTTATACTTCTTCCTCTCCTTGCCTGTACTATTTGTCTTCTGATTATAAACCTAAGAAAAAAAATAAGATAATGCCTTTCCTCTGATAAATATCTTTCCATTTACTATGTGTTTTTCAGTTTAAATGTCAATTTTACAATAAACAATGTTTCATGGTGGAAAAATGTTTAAAATTTTAAAATACAGTAAAGTAAAATAATATCGAACAAATTTATATGGAAACAGCCGTTTATCTCTGAAAATCTGTGAGTTAGATGTGACAAGTTAACTTTCTTGTTTTTACAAAGTTTGTATTGAGTGGGGCCATTGAGACGTAATTGAATAAAAAATTATTTTGGCACTGAAACCAACACAACTGTGTAAATTGGATTCTGCAATAACTTTATGTTCTTCATTTGATGGACATAGATTCCTGCATGTATCAAGAAGCCTGTCCAGACTGTGACATGACCAGAGAGAGGCAGAGTGAAAGGCACATCACCAGTTTTGAGGGGCAGTCCAAGGTAAGGTTGGTCACAGCCATTAAGGCAATGGTGAACTCAGAACTGACATTTCTCAATATGCTTCATAAGAAGCAATATTTTGAAAGTTTGCTTTTATGACAATCTCCTGCTAATGCTCAGTCATCTGCAAAAAGACACCCCATTGCTTTCAGCTATCCAAGGGTGAGATCTGATTTACACAGGTGATCTTGGTGAAGACAAAACGACTTCCTCAAATCTTTTCTCTACACGTGTAAACTATAATGGATTGACAGTGACCTCCTCTTCCCCACTGAGCTGGTGGCTGCTTGCATATTTTCACTCAGCCTACTTTTCACTTGAAAAAAAGAGTTGACAGAGAAAGTCAGTATTTTGGGTTGTGTCTGTCACAGTATGAAATGTGACAGCTATCTAAGAGCCCTGTAGGAAAAGAGCAAAGAAGTATTTTTCATATATAAAATCACTTGGCTTTTATGTACCCAAGCTGACAGCCAAGAGTGGTCCGTGTGTGCGCATAGATCTCCTTTCTAAGTAGGGTCGTGTAAGGTAATAACAGAGTAACAATCATCACTGGAAATTATTCTAAAATGTCTTTTTATTTATTGTAGATTCAGTGATGATAAAACCATAAACATTCATACCCATAACTTGAATAATACAGGTGATAGTGATTCTATGAATTGATTGCTGTGTGAATTAGAATTACACCTTTTGGAAAATTCTGATTTCACACCCTAAAAATATGTTAATAGCTTATGGTAACTTTTCAATTCACTAGAAGTTGCAAGCACTAATAAAGCTATTCATATCAAAACATTTTTTTTTAGTGGTTGAAACTCTGATTTCTGTGGACTATTTTTGTATTGTGCTCATTTCTTCCTACTTAAGAGGACTGGCAAAACTTCAGATGTAAATTTATTCTGTTTTGCATATAGTTCTACGCAATATGAAATCATGCAACACAAATGTTTTACATAAAATCATAATGTTTTCCACTTATTTATCAGCATATTATTTAACTGTTATTTAACAGAACCCTCATTTAGAAATGTCAGACATTCCTCCTTCAGCACAGAAAAAAATTGAAATATGTTTTTATCTACACATATTTGGAAGGTATACAAATTTCAAATTAATTTAGAAAAAATCTTCAGAGATTTAGAAAAAAAGTGAAGAAGACTATTAGAGGTTTGTTTAACCTGATCTGACACATCTCCTTTTTTTGTCTGACTGTTTACATTTAGCTCTTACCACTACTGAATTGCTACAGAAATATATATTCTGATTACTCAGAGCCCAGTGTCAACCCCAGTACTGAGAGAGCTTGTAAAGGAACACAACCTTCTGATGATAAATTCTACTTTTATTTTCTGGAAATTTCTTGAAGTTCTCTGTGTAGTCCTTCAGAATACAGCTACATCCATTCAGGATGCTGAAGGACACATGGCTCACTGTAGGCACAAATTCTCCATGGTTCTCCTCACAGATTCATACCATGCTCATTACTACAAGTGAGAATCCACCACTATTGCTCAAGAAAAAAGATCCTATTGATACCAATGCAAACTTCAAAAGAAATGAAAAAAGGTTTCTAATTATACTTCTTGTGTGAAATGCTTTGAATCATATTCCATAGGTGAATTATTTATTTATTTGCTTAATTAGAAATTAAGGTGATCAGTACTATTGTCTCAATTTAATGAGACTGAAGTGTTTTGCTAAGGAGGATGAGTTACAAGGAAGACCAAACTCCTCCCTCTAAGCGATTGTAAATCCAAAATTAAGATGCTCCAATTGAGAAACTACGGAGAAAGAAAAAACACCAGCCCTTTATCAAAGGATATACGTGTATTGGCAGAACAAAAAAAAGAACACAAAAACCCAAACAAACAATAATCCTTTACCCAAAAATCCCCTTCAAAAAGGAAGCAGTTCAGCACTTGCAGCCCTTTGGCGCAGTTCTAGCCACGATCAGCAGGGCGCGCTGTTGGATCACTGGAGGAGCAGTTGCTCCGCAGTTTCCGGCAGGGGGCGCTGTTGGGCTCCGGCTGTCGCCGTGTGGGGCCCCGGGGAACGACAGAAACCGAAAATGGAGATTTCCCCCCGCACCGAGAAGGGGAGGGGGAAAAGGGGAAAAAAGGGGTTCTTCTCATGAAACTCATGCTGTCTGCGACTGGCTGTGGCCAGGATGTCCCCCCCCTTCGTCGATGTGCACAAACTTCTGCCAAACGTGGGAGCGCAGGAGGGAAAGGGCGACCTCCTCCCCAAAAAGTTCCTCTGCAGATGGTTCAAGCCTCTCCGATGAAATCCAAGCAGATCTGGGCTGAGGGCAGAACAGGGCGCAGAAAAAATGGAGGCAAGCTGGGGCCAGAAAAACAGCCACATGACAAGTCTGAAAAATAAAGTGAACCTCAGAACCCTCCAACACACACCTTGCCTGAGTTAAGGTAAAAGTGAAGTGCCTCTTGTTTCCAAGCAGAGAGAAAAAAAACCAACTCCTCACCCCTCCCCACAGTCTTCGGAGGGCCATCAGCTTGGAATGTGGATCTGCTGCATAGTTCTATTGTGTAGGTCAATCAACCAAGGCAAAACTACCCTCCTCCATTCAGCATCCCCCCCTTACAGCGATGCAAAAGAAAGAAAAATTCCCTGCTTGGCTTTTTAGAACAAGTAAACCTATGACAACTATCTAGGAGGTACTTTTGACAGAATAAAACTAAATGTTTCTGAAAATATGGATTATCATGACATATGTCATGTTACTTACATATTTTAAGTAGCAGTACTGTGGTACTACTTTAAATAAGCTTGGATGGTATTATGGTTTTAATAAGCTCATTACTAAACTGAGAAAGAATATAATTAAAAACAGTGGGATTCATGATGTGTATTACTGGTATAGTATTGTGTCTTAAAAAAAATTAGCATTAAAAACTACATTGACATATATTTTTTTAAATATTACTATTTCTTTTTCTCATTCCTTGTGCCGATACATTCTGCTCCTCCTTCTGCCTTTTAGTTTTTCTTGGTTCGTTTTTTAGTTGTTAATTTTTTCTTCCCCCTCTAAGAAATCTGTAGGGTCAGTCTTTTTTACCCATTGCATTTCCATAGGTGATCAGAACATCAACTATTTAGTAAATTTCTATAGCAACTCATAATGAACAGATGTATAGATGACTGAAGACTGATGCATTACCTACTAGAGTGTGGATAGTTCTCAGTTCATACACAAATAGTGCATAAAAAGTGATCAGTAATTCATGTCATTATGTGACTTAAAATTTAATAACATAAAACTAATCAATGAAATAAGTACCTGTTACTTTTTGAAAATGTAACAACACTCAGCTTTCAGGAAGTAGATTTCAGGGAAAAAAAAAGCTTTAAAAGTTAGTGTTTAATGTATATGACAACTGAGTAAATAAGATAGCAAATTGGCTAATCACTATAAAATACTCAGAATGGTTGCTTTCATCCTCCAGATGGGGATTTGGTTCCTGTATAGGGAGGTTTAGATGAAATGGGGACTCAGACTCCTGTCCCCAAATTTTGTGTACCCAAGCAAATTAATAGTTTTAAAGGAAGAGAAAAGCATGCTATATATTCCACAGCCACAGCTGTAAATGCTAGACTATAGCATTCAAGTATTCAACTCTCAAAGCATCATGCTCTTTTCAGTGTTTGCTGCTTTTTCCTTACTTCCTCCATTAGATCTTTCCAAAGCCTTTGTATCTTTGCATGCCAGTAGAGTATGTACCTTGTGCCATAGGGTTGTTTTCTGCTACAGACCTCGATCAGAAGGAAGCACTCTTTTTGCATATTTTTATCAAAAAAATACCCATCTTTTTCTGGATTTAATGTTTTTTTAAACCAATGTCTAACTTTACATATTAAACGAAGTGTAACTGCCTTTATCCTCTGACCATGTACATATCCCGACCATTTATTTTAGGATGTTTTGCTAAACTGTTGTTAAAAATTAACTTGCAAGTTCAGTGTCTAAAGTAGGTGGACTAAAATCCCACCAAAACCCATCAAAACTCTTTAAGAAAGATAATTACCACCACAAAACACACAAGAAAATAGTAGGAAATTAGAAAAAAATATATTAACACATGAAAAGTAGATAAATAGCTACCAAATTAATGAAGTGATGTATAATCTAAGAGTTGAGCTCAATGATCCTTGTGGGTCTCTTCCAAACTTGCATATTCTGTGATTCTGTGATTATCTCGCCTCATAATTTTTTACTCAATCTTTTGTGACCATACAAACATTCCCATAGCAACCACTTGTGATATTACAAATAAAGGTTTATAGCTTAAGGGGAAATAAGCTGTGCATGAAGATCAACTTGAGAACAGAAATTATGCTTTCACACAAATATGTTTAGTATACCACCAAAAATATGAAAGTGAAATTAAAAATATCAAAAGCATTGTTCTCAATTTTGTGCTTTCCAAGGCTTTTTTTGCTTTGACTCCTGGGTTTTAGATTTTACAGAGCACCTTTGAATTAAAATTATGTAACTCTCTGTTCTAATGGTAAGTATGAAATGATGGTCTATATATGGAAAATCTAAGCTACAACACTTATTACTAACCAAAATTACTAATTCCATGGAGTCTGCTACTTTGCTTCTCTAATTAAGAAACATATACAAGTCTGGAAATGTCATACAATTTGCTGAAGATTCTAGACAAAGTATAAGTGTGTGACCTTCTTTACATGGTGACCTGCTGATGTCCGGTACCCTGAAATTTTATTTTCTACTGTCATCTCTCAAACTTCGTCTTCATTGAAAAGTCTAAATAGAAAATACTTTTAGTGGCTCCTTATGACATTTTAGAGTATACACTGGGGACCAAAAGGTTAAAAAATTAAAAATGTCAAAGGAATATTTTTATAATGGAAATTTTTTTTCAAATTAATTTCAATATGAAATTCTGTTTAAAACATGAAGATGATAGTATCATTTTACCTTAGGTGAGGTTTAGAAATGTCTCACTCAAAATCCACTAAGTCCTACCCAGCTACATGGATATGAAGAGCTCCCCAAACTTACAATTTTATTGACTAGGTAAATTTTTTAAACAAACCTTATAATTTCATATTTTAATGGCATTGCTTTTAGTATTTCCTATCCAATTATAGGGGGGAAATGGAAATGAAGACCCTGTTTGAATTGTTCTTTGATATCAGTCTTCATAATTGTGAAGCTGATTAGAAATATGCTGTTTCCCTGAAAGTATCAGTAATTCTAAACAAGACCATTTCCCCTTTCTTAGATTCAATGTTTGTAAGGACTGGATTGTGGTTTAGTTCTCAAAACAGAACGATCAGGTTACCAAAACCAAAAATCTACATATCAAGAAGCCGTGAAACCAATAGGTTCTTGAAATCCTACACTGTGTATGTTACTTTTCCTATTCCTGTCCTTGTGTTAGCTTTGAAAAGGAATTGATAGTTTATGAGACCTCTGTTGGTATTGTGCTTTGCCTGTTTATATTATTGTTTTCCTTTCTATATTTCTTTAGTTTAGATATTCAGGGGACATTTAGAGAAATATTTACAACACGAAGTATGTCAGTGTCCTTCCATAAAAATACATTTTCCATTATGACATTAGTGATGTAAGAAGTTAAATCCTTCTAAAAAATAGTGGGGTACAAGGTCCAAAAGTCAAAAAGAAATTATTTGGATTTCTCCTGCTATTGTCTCCACTCAATCAGGTCAGAAATGAGCAATAACTATTCAAAGTTTTCAAATTGTCTTGGAAAGTCCTGTAAAAACAGAAAAAATATTATAATAATTTCACATCATACATTAATTTCACCTCAAATTGAGGTGAACTTAATTCTCATGTTAAGCTTTGGCATTTAAAACAGATCTAGATAGCACTTAGGATTTTTGTAAACTAATTTTCTTTAGAACAGGAGAGTTCTAATAACCCCTTAAATAAGCTAAAGGTAATTTAATGCAATTTAGATGTATTCAGCTGTGTAGCTACATCTTGATTAAACTTATTGTAGGCCTAAGTATAATTGCATGTTGATTATTTTTTCTTCTCTATCTCTTTAGACTTAAGGTTCAGCCGCATTATTTTTATCAGCTTACATTTTAGAAACACATCACCAGTTAACATTCTATTTCCCTAGATTTTATTTACAAGGCTATGATTCAGAACAGAAAAACGCAAAGAAATTCTCCTAATTCTATGAAACATCACTACGTTACAATATAGTAATGAAAGGCTATTATGCTTCAGTTTGGTCTGTACACTTAAGCTTCCTAAAGAAAGGGGTTTCTGAATTGATTATAATTTGTGCGGAATTGACTATACATGCATGTTAAGCAATTTTCTACAAAATTATACAAAATTGGAACATCACCATAGCAATATTCTATTGTATGCAATTGTAACTCAATATTATAAACTTAAATAGAAACTTGTTTGATATGTATCACTATCTGTAAAATCCAGTCTTACTGAAACGAATTTTTAGAAAGCGCGCACATGTTTATGCAAAATAAATTTTGTAGAATTTGCTAGGAATGCAATAAAAGTCCAAGGAAGTGCAACTGAGTGTTTACTGAACACACTTTAAGATAATGCGTTTAAGGGCAGTACTAGAGAAGATGAGGCCAATTTTATTGCTCTCTTCCAGGATCATGGTACTTTTTCTCTAGGTCTCTAAAGAACCTAGCAGTGCTTTGTACAGATGCACTCAGCATTTCAGGGCCAGCTGCAGGATCTTAGCCACACATTTCAAGTAAGAATTATGAAAAGGTTCATTCAGTTCCCAAGATCTAGCATACTGAAGACTTTTTAAAGTTAGTATTTTGCTTCTTGCCACTAAAACAAAATTCTTAAATAGGAGCTCTTCCATTATCCCAAAATAGAAAGTCAACAATACTTCAGCTCACTTCAAACCATCTGTTTACACTCATTTCTATCGCAAACTTCTCAGTCATTTGCATTTTGCCCAAGCTGTCAGTTCTGCCTTTGCCAATGTTAAATAACATCCCACAGTTGTAGTAGTTCTTTTCAGTTGTAGTGCTAGAATAAATTTTCAACAACAGAAGGAATGTGTTAGGATATCTTAAATTAAGCTAAAATTATGTAAAAAGCAAAATTGTGCTGTTAGGCTATATTGTTCAATACATTATTTTTAAAATTTGTGTTATTTTCAATATATACGTTTGTTAAAAATATACAATGCAAGTACATTTTTAGTATAAGTTTGCCATGTAAATAATGCTAGCTGTAGTCTGAACAAAACATGAATTTATAATGCCCCCCCAGCTTGCTAGAAAAAGAGTTCTGTTACAATTATGAGTTATATATGACTCTAAGATCATTAGCATCTAAAAATAGATTAAAATATCTTTCCTGGTTTAATTTTTTTAAGTAGTTTCCCTGTTTCTCATGGGGATATTCTACTTAAAAAGAAAAAAAACCCCATGAAGCACTGAAAACCCTCTTATCAGAAGATCTCGTATTCTTTTTCCATGTGTTTTCAAAAATATCTCCTCCCTTTTGACTTCAGAATACAGAATGCTGAAGTATGTTGTACTACTTTTCGGTGTTATTAATGTACCCTTATGCATAATGTGGAGTGAAAACAGGACTTAAAAGGAATAAAGAAAGAGAAATAGAGATGGCTGACCCAATATTAAAGAAAAATACTTTGCTGGTCACTTAACAGCAACAGGTCTCTTGAAGGTTGTTTAAAAAGAGCTGGTCATTGACCAGGCTTTTTCCTGTAGACCTCTGAAACCCAGGGGTGATAATATCAAGGCTTGAAGCTGATAAATACAGAAAGTTGTGCCCAGAAATATTTGTCTTAATAACGAAATTTAAAAATTGACAAACTTGAATGGATTTATAATGTAATCAAATATGTTTTCCCATTCATGTTCCATCTAACATCTGTTGTCTACAGTAATTTAAGGATTACAGAATTAAGTTGACACATTTGGCTGTAATCATTTAAAATCCAAATCACTAAGAAATGAGAGAATTCTTTATTCTTTCCTTTCTCAAAACATGATCTAAAAAAGCGCCAAATCCCTCTTCATAATGAGTTCTGAATTGTTGGCTGAAGCAAATAATTTCTTATGTAGACAACAGACTGGCGGAGACAGCCGCAATGCAGTTTCTCAACACTGCCTTACTAGTGTGTGTTTGATCTCACAAGTACCTCTTTTGGGAAAAGAGCTCACTCCATTTCTATTCATGATAAATTTTGCCATTCTAAAGATTTTCCTAAAATAGATGGTTCTTACTGTGGTGGTGGTTTAAGGAAAACAATACTGATAACAGATATATCAGCATACATCTAGAATAACTTAGTTGGTTTCAGTGCTGTTATTTCATGCTTCAGCAACAGAACAAAGATATGGTTTAAAGACATACACTGTAGGAGAATGTAAGCCAGATATGTATGATGATTTAAAAAGATTTTAACAAAGGGATAAAAAAGTGAGAAAAGAGAGTATAAAAGACATCAAACACTCAAAAAACAATGAGGTATCACACTTTGCTCTTGACTCATTCAGAAATCAGTAAAAAGTTCCCCTGTACATCTAGTCATGAGCAGTAAACTCTTGTCAGAAGCAGCCTGATGGTCTAAGGAGGTAATGTGAAGGATCTTGGCTATTAGACTGTGTGGCCTGTGTTAGCAGGCTGCTGCATTTCCTCAGAACTAGATACCTAAAATTTTTAAAGATTTAGATGTTTAAGTATCAAACAACTTCAGCATTATTTAGCTTCACTTTGGACTTTTATAAACTGAAACTGTAGAGCTAACAAACATGACAAATTATCTTTCCATTTACATGCAATCATAATTAACATAATAATCTGAACATCAGGAAGAAGGTATTTGGAAAGTCTTAGAGGTGTCATCTTTTCCATGTTAGGGCAAATGGTAGTCTGGGTGAACAAAATTTAATTTCGATTCCAATATTGATCTGCTTGTGATTTATAAAAACTTTAATGCAATTTCTACTTGCTTCAAAAACAAAGCAGAGAAAATTTTTTGGCAGGTAGGATTCAGATTTTAGGCTTTGAAAAACTATTGTCTTCTGCACGTACTGTTCTGTAGTCTCTTATCTAAGCATGTAGTTTTTTAATGACAGAAACAAAATAGACAGCTTTTTGTTTTCTGCTTACAAATGTCTCCTTAAATCCTAGGAACCAGAAATCAGTCTTGAGTTTCAAGGTAAAAAATGATATCTAGTTTCAGTGAAAAGAAAGACATATGGAAGTCAGTGGTTAGTGCATTCACAGAGTTCCAACAACATGGGCATAACACATATCTGGACTGAGATATTATCTTTTATTAAATCAGCTGTCATGTCAGAAAAATAATCTAAGCTTTCAGACTCACAAACCTTTCTTCAGATCTGAATGAAAAGCTCTCTGAAGGAAAGAAGCAGCTTGAAAAACTGATTATAGTTTGGTTAGCTCTGCAACAACTAAACTAGCTATCAAATATTCTTCAGATCTTAAAAAAGTCTTTATCCAAAGATCCTTGACAGAAAGATCATTTTCCCAAATTAATCTATTTCTTACACTGCTCCACCAGCAAGTAGCCCAGGGGCTCAGAAGAAGTTGGGAGGGGACACAGCTGATCCCAACTGGCACAGGGGATATCTCATACCATATAATGTCATGCGCAGCAATAAAAGTTAGGGAAAGAAGGAGAAAGTGGGGGATATTCAGAGTGATGGTATTTGTCTTCCCAAGTGCCTTTTTACATACGATGAAGCCCTGCTTTCCCGGTAATGGTTGAGAATTACATTGGTTTGCCTTGCTGCATGCTTTCCCTTTAACTATTAAACTGTCTTTATCTCAACCCACAACTTTTCTCGTTTTTTCTCTTCTGATTTTCTCTCCCATTCCACTGTGATAGAAGAAAACAAGTGTCTGTATAAGGATGAGCTATCTACTGAGGTTAAACCACACAGCAACAGTATTTTTTTTTCTTATCTAGCTGCTGATCTAATAAAATACATTTCTTCCATCTAGGTTACTTGTTTTGGGAAATAAATGACATCACAGAAAAATACTGAACATTCTCCAGGCGCCATTAGGGTTTAAAGTGAGGATTGTTAAGCTCCAGTGATGGCTGTGTCCTCTCCCAGAGTTACTGATTCTTTCACACAAAAAGACATAGTGAGGTAAAATTATAAGAGGTGATGGAAGATCCATCCACTCCAGAGGCTAGGGAGATGCAAGTAAACTCTGGGGAAATGCCTTTTTGTTGTTTTCTACAAATACTCATAATGGTGTCTTTTTTCTCCACCGTTTGTTATCACAGAATCACAGAATATGCTGAGTTGGAAGGGACCCAGAAGGATTATCGAGCCCAACTCCTGGCCCTGCACAGGACCATCCCCAAGAGTCACACTATATGCCTGAGAGTATTGTCCAAATGCTTCTTGAACTTTGGCAGCTTGGTGTTGTGATCACTCCCCTGGGGAACCTGTTCCAGTGTCCAACCACTGTCTGGGTAAAGTACCTTTTTCTAATATCCAACCTAAACCTTCCCTGATGCATCTTCAGGCCATTCCCTCAGGTCCTGTCACTGGTCACCAAAGAGAAGAGATCAGTGCCTACTCCTGCTCTTCCTATCATGAGGAAGTTGTGACTGCAATGTCTCCCTTCAGTCTCCTCTTCTTGAGGCTGAGCAGACCAAGTGACCTCAGCTGCTCCTCGTACAGCTTCCCCTCAAGGCCCTTCACCATCTTTGTGGTCCTTTTTTGGACGCTTTCTAAGAGCTTAATATCTTTCTTATAGCATGGCACTCAAAACTGCACACAGCATTCAAGATGATGCCACCCCAATGCGGAGCAGAGCAGAGGAGGACAATCACCTCCCTTGACCAGCTGACGATGCTGTGCCTGATGCCCCTCAGGAAATGGTTGGCCCTCCTGGCTGCCAGGGCATACTGCTGACATATCAACTGGAAATGATCAAAAAATTGCAAATGAAGTAAAAAATAACACTAAATAAAACAAAAAAAACGAACTCTAAAAATGGACACTAATTAGAGGAAAAGGATTGAAAACCCATAAAAATAAACAATAAGTATTAGCAGGAAGAGGAGTTGATGGCCATTATGAAAAGAATTTTAAAGAAAAAGAAATAAATTAACAGTCATCTTCCAGAAAGTTGGGTTCATATCTACAAATCTACAAAGGGTGGAAGCAAGGACAAGTAGCCTAGGAGGAATCCATAGAAATTATCTGAGTAGTCAGGGATCAAGTTATGAAAACTAAAGCCTTGAGAGAATTAAACTTGACCAGAAACATCAAGGGAAACAAGAATGTGACAGTTTTCACCCTAGGCCTTCCTGGAGACCAACTTGTAACCAGGAAGGAACTAGGGTAGTGACCAAGGAAGTATTCCATGCTATTCCTTTCCATAACACAACATATAAAAAGGCACAGATAAGAGAGTTTGCTCTTCTTCTCTCTTCCAGTGGCTGAAGGCAACAGGTCTCTCCGTAGATGGGTTTTGCTTGTATAGGCTAAGGCCTGCCTGCTCCGACCTGCTATTATCTCCAGACTCTCCGGGAGGCGTGGTCAGGCTGGTCAGTCTCATCTCTGCACCTGGTAAGATCATGCAGCAGATTCTCCTGCATGTCTATCAAATTTGGTGTCCTTCTATGACAGAGTTACAGCATTGGTGGGTGAAAGAAAACCTACTGGCAGTAAAAATGAAATAAGAAGTACTTTAAATGAAAGTGAATACTCTTTTTCTTTCTTTTATTTTCCACCTTTTTGTAGCAGTCACAATCAGAGGTAGTACTAGCTTATGATCTATGCTAGCACAGTGGTGTAGTATATATGACTATGGACAGGGTTAAATCCAGGCCTCAGATTTTAACTCTTGAAAAGTAATTTCAAATAAAGGTGAAATACTATTAAAATACATAGGTGAAAATGTTAAGATATTGCTAAGTTTTCTTGATAACAATTATACTAATAATTTGATAAAACCAATAATAATCTATTCCCTTTATTATTATTCTGTGAAAGGATGGAGTGAATTAAGAAAAAATAACCACCACTTGAGGAATGTGATAGAAAGTAAAATGTATGATAGATAAAGCAATTGAATATAAGCAGAAGTGTAGGAAAGGAGGATGGGAACTTTTTTTCATTAATAGAAAGGTGAGAGAGAATGATGATTAATGTAGGAATAGAACCACAGGAAACATAAGTAGGGAGAAAAATAACATATTAATTTTTCTTGATTTAGCATAAAAGTGTTAGGCTACTTTCTTTAGTAAGAAAGTGAATTGTTCCTTACTACATTGTTTAAAAGATGCCTATATTCAGACTGAAGAAGACTTATAAGAGACTCAGTAGCAGTATTAGGTGAAGATATTATTAAGATTTTGGAAACATAACACAGTGTAAGACCATGGGCCCCAAGCTACAAGCTCACCAAAAGAGATTTATTTTAAAAATATATGAGGCTCCAACAATATGCATCCTTCAGCTTATTATAAGAGCCTTCGGTTCTCTTAACATCTTAATAGAGAGCACATAGGAGAAAAGCTGCACACATTTTCTCAGAGGGTACTTTTACTGGTAAACTTTAGAAAATAAGAATACTTGGGCAAAAGCTTAAAAGGTAACATTCAACCAAAATAAAGCGTTCCACAAATCACTGTTTTAGCACATACTAACCCATACAATTTAGCAAAATCCAAACTATCCAGTCTCAAGCTACCCAAAATATTAAGAAAGGAGATTAGGATAAGAAAAGGTAAAGAAAGAGAGAGAAAAAGAGAATTATAGCTATCATATATCTCTATCCTGTGAGAGTCCAGCTTCCATGTGACCAGGTGGCAGGGTCTGAACTCATGGAGAAAACATGATGCTGATTTTATTTGCTTTTACGCTCCTGTGGCCACACTCCCTGCCCCCAAGTAGGACTTCTGTTGTGCAAGCCAATTTGGGGCTGGGTCAGGGCTCTGAGGTATGGTATGGGCAGTGATCCTGGTGTCCAGGGACTGACAGCTGCTTCCAGGAGACTTGCAGGGCCTGGCATGTGGGATAGGGCATTACATCACATTGGTGAAATTCAACTCTTCCCTTCCCCCCCACCCTTGCACTTGAGTTGGTCCAAGTCAATAATTAATGTCATAATCCAGTGTCTCACACATAACTCCAGAGGGACCTGGACAAACTGGAGGAGTGGGTCTATGGGAACTCTTGAGGTTCAGCATGGCCAAATTCAAGGTGCTGTTCCTGGGTCAAGCCAATCCCAGACATGGTTATAGACTGGGAGAAGGACTCATTGAGAACAGCACTGTGGAGAATGACTTGGGCATCCACCTGCTCTGATATGGGTCCTCCATTTGGGTCCTCCACGGGGTTCAGGTGTATTTCTGCTTCACCATGGACCTCCATGGGCTGCAGAGGGATAGCCTGCCTCACCATGGTCTTCTCCATGGGCTGCAGGAGAATCTCAGCCTGGAGCACCTCCTCCTCTTTCTGCACTGACCTTGGTGTCTGCAGGTCGTTTCTCTCACATATTCTCACTCTGCTCTCCAGCTGTCTAGTGCAACAGTTTTCTTCCCTTTGTTAAATCTCTTATCTCAGAGACACTACCACTGTTACTGAGCTCAGCCTGGGCCAGCAAAAGGACCCCTTGGAGCCAGTTGACATCAGCTCTGTCAGACATGGGGGAAACTTGTGGCAGCTTTTCACAGAAGTGACCCCTGTAGCCCCCCACTACCAAAACTTTGCCATTCAAATACAGTACACTTTGAAATTTAAAACGAAGCAGAAAGCAGATCGTAGCTTTTGGTTTTTTCAGAGATGAAGATTTGAGAATTTGGTCTTAGAACTTCACAGATATTTATCTGATTTACACCTGTCATAAGAGTATGAAAAGTTATAAAATATTGACACAATAGATGTGATGATTTTTTAATGACAATTGCCAGGGAAAAAAAGAAGACGACAGATTTTTCACAAATTTATGAAATAATGTTTAAACACTGTTATTATTATATAAATAAATATTCCCCTCAAAAGTTTAATATTACAGATAATATCACCTGAGTTTAGGCCATATAATTAATGTGTAACTTTCCTACCTGAGATGCTTAATACAGGTAATACGGAGCATCTGGACCTTGTAATTGTAATTTTTGAAGTCTGTCATTTTTTAGAGTCATGTGTGGGTCAGTGATCTGAACAAGATCGTTTACAGTGTACACACAATTAATCAGCTCATTAAATATGGAAAGTCATGGTGAAAGCTAAAACACAGGTCACCTATTTATAAAAACATTTTACCCTTGAGTTGCTGACGTAGCAGCTCTTCCTACATTTTGTGTCTACCATCCGTGTAAAGAAAGTTTAGTATCAGAATCTAAAATGGCAATCAATGTGTGTATATATATATATACATGAAATAGTTGAATTAGAAAGACATATTTTATTAATTTTTAAATTACTCTAGCTAATGGTTGAAAGACTGAATTGATAATTTTGAAGAGAAATCAACATAGCTCAACAGATTAATCAAAGCAAATATTGATAGTACTTTGGTTTGCACTTTATCAGTTTGATAAAATATGCCTTACTGTTGATTAATTAGATTTTGAGGAAGCTAGTAATGGTCACAAAAATAGGGACTTACTACTGGATTCTTATAGACTCTACTTCACAGTCAGACCCAAAGAGAAAGAAAAAAACCCTGTCTTTAATGTGGCTTAGGTAAATGGACAACAGGGATGAGATATAGCAAAGGAAGCTCTTAAACAATAGTCAAGGTTGGTAAGCCCTAACCAGTAATCACAGAATAATATTTTTCCATTTTTTCATTCAATTCAGTGAAGTAAAAGCCGCAAGCAAAATCTGTACTCAAATCCACATGATGTTTCTAATTTGTCAAGCCGAAGTACAAGGAAGCCTTAGCATAAAGCTTATGTTTATCTATCTTAGAGTGTCTTATATGTATTTAAATTGACAAGTGGTATCCCTCTGAGCATTAAGTCTTGATCAATGACATAGACTCAAGCAATGTCAGCAACTTTGCAGATGACACAAAGATGAGCAGTGCAGTTGACACAACAGACTGAAGAGATGGCATCCCGAGAGACCTGGACAAACTTGAGAAGTAGGCCCATGAAAATCATATGAAGTTCAATAAGTGCAAGCGCAAGGTGATTCACCTGGTTGGAGGCAATCCCAGACATGAGTACAGACTGGGAGATGAAACCAATGAGAGTAGCCCCGTGGAGAATGTTCTTGTGGATTAAAAGTTGGACATGAGCGAACAGTGTGCGCTTGTAGCCCAAAAAGTCAACATTGTGCTGGACTGCATCAAGAAAGGACTGGCCAGCAGGTCAAGGGAGTTGATTCTGATTGTGAGACCCCACCTGGAGTCTCATGCAAGAGTGGAGAGTGGACTCCTGGAATCCTCAGCACAAGAAAGATATGGACCTGTTGGAGTGAGTCCAGAGGAAGGACATCCATGAAGATGACAAGATGGCTAGAGCATCTACCCTATGAAGACAGGCTGAGAGACTTGGGGTCTGCATGAGAAGAGAAGTCTCTGGGGAAACTTCATTGTGGTCTTCCTTAATGAAACTTAAAGGGAGTTTATAAAGAGGAAGAGTGACTTTTTACACAGGGTAGTTAGGCACTCGAAGAGGTTGCCCAGAAAGGTTATGGACTCCTCCTCTCTGGAAGTGTTCAAGACCAGGTTGGATGGGGCCATGAGCAATCTGATACAACTGTTGGCACCCTTGCCTATGGCAGGGGGGTTGGAATTGCATGATCTCTAAGGTCCTTTCCAACCCAAGCCTTTCTATGAATCACATATGCATACATTTTAAATATAACTCCAGAAATCTTATGTCTAATTTATTCATAGGAAGATATTGTTAAAAGTGTATTAATTCTAAAGATATTTCATATATCACAGGGTATTCAGACTGATTTGCATATGGATACCAGAAGCTAACCCCACATAAGCTTAGAAGCAAGAATATAAACCAATAATTTCAAATAATGCTAGTAGATATCATAATCCAAAGCTGTGAATCATGCTGTGAATGCTCAAGAAGATTCATGGCACATTAAAAGTATTAAACTGGGTCTTTATTTGTTTTCTGTTGCTTTAGTGAGAAGGTATGTCTTCTAACCTTATTTAGTAAAAAAGATTTGGCAGGTTTTCAGAACTGTTAGATCTTTTATCTCAACCTCATATTTTGTATATCTAAGCAGGAATTTTTGAGAGGAAGTGCTAGTTTTACCACTTTGTTGTCAGACTGTGCTGCATCTGCCATCTAATCATTAGAATGGTTTTCAAAAAGACTAAAGATAGTTCATCAAATAAGAAAAGAAAATACTAATTTCCATTAGAGGCAGTTGAAGGATTAGGGAAAGGACATCATTATTGCAAACACTTTAGTAACTTTTTCTTTGTTTCATTTTCTACCAGCTGTGATGTCAATGAATATCTAGTCCTGCAAAATTTCACACACAAGTAGTTCTTCTTGTTTCTAAATTAATTAATGTCATGATAAAACTATCAACAAGAGACAGGCTATTTAGGATGGAATCTATACCTGTTGTTTAATTTCTGTTTCATACTCTGCCAGGAGTGTAACCTCCAGCTGGCTATGTGAAATGGAGCTTAAACCTCATTTTGACTCTAAAAGTCAGCAGACTATTTTGGGTTTATTTTTAATTTCTTAAATATTATAATTATGTTCTAGTTTGTTTCTGTTTCCTTCTTACTCATAAATGAATTTTACATCTGCGATATTTCAAATTTTACTCTCAAAATAAGAGATAAATAACATAAAATGGTAACGAAAGAGACTAATTACTGAAAAATATTCTTCAGCAACATTACCAAACTGCTAAGTGGATAAGAATAGACTCGAGTGTCAAACATTTAGGAAGAGAACAACTCTTATCCTATGTTGTCCTCATACATATTCATCTTAGTTACAGAGAAACAATTTTCTACAGGTTTTCCGTACAAACTCAGTATGCATACTTAAAGCCACCAAAGGTTTGGGGTTTTTTTTCTGAAGATTGCTTCTGACACTGTCTATTAAGTGATGAGACAGGAAACAATTTAGAAAACAAGCTTTTGAAGATTTCCTCTATTTTTGCAAAGTTCACAGAAATCCAAATTCCATAGATATATTAGCTGGTGATTTCTAGTGTTCTTGACTTCAGCAGATAAAGACTCTAGGAGTTTGTATTCCTGTATTTTTTTTTGCTCAGAAAATAACATCTAAACTTTCCTTTTTTCTCTGCAGTAGTCCAAATAACATGCTGTATTTTCATGAGTGCATAGATGTATTTTTGATCTGTAAATTTAATTTTTTGCAAATCCCTCAAAATTATAAATATGTGCAGTCATGCAACTGTTTATGTCCTTGGAAAAGATTTATTTTCTTCATACTACTAAATAAAGCAGATGAAACTCAAGAAAGCAAGTAACAGACTCTGATCTGATGTCACTCTTCTCATCATAATTACAGGTTGGTTATGATCAGCAGGAGGAAAAGTGCAAGTGAATAGGGTTTTTTTCACTCTGAATTGTAAAAAGGATCTATGACTGCAAAACTCAGTATTCTGTTGCTGATAAAAAAAAATAAATCTCAGAGAATATTATTCCTTGTGTACAAGGGTAACTATTACATGCGTTACTGGGGGCAGTGGGGCAGGGAAAGACTGAACTAATGGTATCCTGTTTAAAAGAAGAATGGTAATTAAAATCTGGATCCTCTTTTCATAGATATTTTCTCACTGCAAAGGATTTTAAATGAAAAAAAATGTAATCTTGATTTTTTAAGGTTTCTCTGTCACTTTTAATCATAGCATATGTATTGTCAGTTAAGGGCTATTTTAATCATCCCATAGATTCCAAGAATATGCACATCCATGACTGCCCAAAAATCATGATGTATCCTTCAGACCTCCACCAGTAAGTAAATAATGATGTGGCATGTGGTAGATGCTGCACTGGAATGTAACAATACACATACACACAGCATTGATAATGTGAAGATTTTTCATGTGTTTGGAAAGTTATTGCAGGATTAGGGTCAAAGACAGGTGACTCTGCCTGTATATCTGAAGCAGATATTTTTGTGTTCCTTTTGACATGACAAACTGAAATGTATGTTAAAAGAAACAAACAGAAATGAAAAAGAAATGCTGTTTAAGAGGGGTGTCTAAATATGGACAGTGGTTACCTGTGCTCTGTATTCCAATTTCCCTTATGAAAATAATGTTATTATAAATCCTTCAAAATTTATTTTTTTAAAGTAGCTCATAAATTTAATGCAATATATGGATTCAAGGAAAACAAAATATATGACAAAGCACTGATAAAAGCCTTCTCTGTTGAGCTGACAGGTGCTATGCATTTTGAAAGGGCTATTATTTTTTTCTTTTTTGAGAAGTAACAGCATAGCAATCTTAGAAGATGAGGTCAAACATTTGTTCTGTGACACTGATCTTTCCCCTTCAACTCGTACTCTTGGTAACCATGCACAACTTTAATTATGTATATCTTAAGAATTTTCAAATCTGTAGTGATTTGCTTTGCTAACAAAGGAACAAGAAGAAACAAGTCAGTTTCTGTTTGCCACATCCCTATATAGAAGGAAGCAACAAGGATCTACTGGATATACTTTACATCTTAATAAGAATTCTCACCTTAGGAACATTATTTGAAAATTAGTGTTTCAAATGTTATTTAGACTGTTGACCTCCCCAAATCTTATACAAAATATTGTTCATTTTATGAAATAAAAATACTGTGACACTAATAATATTTTGTAAAACAAAAAGAAAAAATGTGAAAGTATAGTTTTACAAATAGGAAACATAAAATAATTCAGTCCAGGTGCAGTCTGTCTGTTAGAAGTTATACAGAGCAAATAATAGGAATTGTAAAACTATATAACTGCAAAGAAGTATTCTTAGTCAGTGTCCCTTACACCTACAACTTACAGTGTAAAGGTCTTCCCTCAGATTTTGTTTGTTTGTTTGTTTCAGATGTTCAATACCATAAAAATTATAATATTCTTCTCTTTCTCAAAGAGACTTTGAAAGTTTTCTTGTCTGCTTCATTACAGACTTCGGAAGATTGGTATGTGAAGTGCACTATTTTTTCTACATGACTGCTGTAGAAGTATGTATCTTGTTTTCAAAATTATTTGATAACATGACTATATAAGAGATCTTGTTTTCCTAAAAAAATGAATAAAAAAGAAGGAAGAAAAAGGCCCAAATTCAGTCCAAATTATGTAGCTTTCCATATGCCATTCGACAAGACTTACGTAGGTAAATAAAGGATCTAGCTGAAAGGAAAACTGATGTAAACAGTCAGTACTGATAAATTTAAGATGAGGATATTTGAGAACCACATGTTCCTTGAGTAAGTCTGTTATACAAACATTATTAAATCTAGTGGCAAAAAGGGTGTCCTTCCTTTCTTCCTTCCCTCCTTCCTTTCCTCCTTCCTTCCTCCCTTACAGCCTTTAGAAGACTGGTATTTTCAGTGTGCCATTTTTTTTCAACACGACTGTTGTAGAAATACAATTCCTGTAGAAAAAAGATGACATACTAGTAAATAAACATCTGTCAGAAAGGAAATTTACACTCACACTTCTTGCATATCTAGAAATAGTTCATAATTTTTTAACCTACCTGTGAGTATCTGAGAGAATCTTTTACAGATCCTAAGGAAAAAAATATGCAGAAATATTTTCAAGATCAGCATCACAAGATTACTTAGTAAAGTAAATATATTCTGAATTGAAAAAGTACTGAGAGAAAGACTGGTAATTTTCAGTTAAATAAAGAAGAAACGAGGTTGTCAGAGAGCAGAAGTGTTATGGTCCCATTTCTTATACATGCAAAAATAGCACTGCATTTTTTCACAGGCTGTTGTTTGCAGAGTTGAAAGTTGGAAAGGTCACGGGGAAATACTTTTCTAAAAAACTTCATGTCACAGAGAAATACTTTCCTAAAAAAACTCCATCTCCTTTCTTAACAGGGTATCAGGCTGTCAGTACACCATCTTACTTCTAATATCTACACTACAGTCTCCCTGTCTTTTCAGTACCTTGCATTTACTAGGGAAGGTAAAAATTCTCAGTGTAGGTGCTGGACCTGTTTCCAATGCATTTGGCAACTTTCAGAATACTTTCTCCAAGGATGTCACAATGTTATTTCTGATTTCAAACTCATTTTCCTGTGGACTACTGAACCCTTTATGTTCACAAACATGTTTCTTCCACATCTCAATTCCTTCTTCTATGAAAGCTCTCTTCTCTTCTCTTGAAAATAATGTGATTTCTTGTGACTGCTGAACATCTGAAGAGGCAAATCAGCTACCACAATGCTTCTACATGGAGAAAGCTAAAAATCCCCATAAACCCCAGAAACTGTCTTACTTGAATGCACCTACTACCTATATCTTGATTCTCTTTCTCTCTCTCTCCTTGAATTCTCCTTGAAAAAACTGCCTGAGAACTTACTTTGATTTTGATGAAGTAGTCTGCAACAAGGGATTTGCTAATCTGTTCTTTTACAGTTTTCTCACTCTTGTCATAAGTTAATATAGCCCTGCCAGGTCTAGAGCAAGTTTCTGTAGTTTTGTTCTGAATAACTTACAACTGTTCTCACATTCAGCTCCTCTCTTTCATTTTCTGTAAAAGAAGCAGAATATTAAACCAAGGTGAGCACTGTGATATAATTAATATGCAGGTGGGATTCACAGGAAGCTGCCAAGTAGGAACATATAAGACTTGATACAGTACATTTTTCCCATTAAGTCACATCATTGTAATAACTATCAATTAAGTAGCAAAAGTAACTTCCTTTAAAGATACTATCCCTTATTTCCTTTCCTGGGAGTAGAATGAATTATCAAAGCCCAGCAGCTTCAGCTTAAAAGTAGATCAAGCAGGTTTTAAAGCCAGGAAGTGTCGCTGTAATAAAAACCAGAAAGAAGTAAATAGATTTTTTAGTACTGGTATTCTCACAGCATTAACAACCAGGGAGAGTGAACAAACAACAGATACCATGTAGCTACTCTGTGAGTAAAAGTCAAATTTGTCTTGGAAGAATTTTTGGCATCTGTTATCCATAACTTTAATGCATGACACATTTCTGCAAGACATTTACAAAAGATGGTTCAGGCTGGTTATGGTAGTAAAGCAGTTTGGAAAACTATACGTCCTGAACAGCTAATTAAAAAAACTAGGGTTTTCGTTCTACAGAAAACTAATCATCTGGGGGGCAGGGCTTATATTTGTGTTTTTTTGTTTGTTTGTCTGTTTGTTTGTTTGTTTATTTTCCACTCTGCAAAGCAGAAAGATTTGAAAGTCCTTATGACAATAGTAGTTGGCATCTTTCAACATTTTATCAGAATCATCTGGAGCATCAAAAGAGTAAATGTGGATAGTCATGCTCCTAATTGCCCAATCTCCTGGTTATTTTTCAAAATTTACTATATATAAATTAAATTACTAGTTTTAATAATTATATGTCTCTTGTTTTGTTTCATCTAATCAGCTAAACTACTGCTATAGCAGGAGAAAGAAAAATATCACTAACCATGCATCCAATCATCACAGGGTAGATATTTGAAGTAGATTGTATGGATCACTGCCTAAAACTGCAGGTTCAATTGATGCATCATTTACAGACCTACCTTCTCAGAATTATGCACTTGGATTGAGATTACTTAAATTTCAAATATTTAAGAAGAATAAATATTAATCTGCAGGAAAATGTGTTGGACTTATGAAAGCATTCGGTATTTTTGTATACTTTTTCTCATCTAGATTAATCCAATTTTAATTAACATTTCAGACAATAATATATGTATTGTTAACATTAGTATAAACAGACAAAACGACCACAGCCTTTTCTGTTCTTTTTGATGACATAAGTATGAAAAGAAGTGTCTCCTAAAAATTGGTAATTTCTCATCCTAATATAGATAGAACATGAAGTACAAATTTTTTTTATGCAATACTATGCTCTTGCTGGATCTTATTAGGTTCCAGCATGGTAATGTAAAAATTCCCTAAAACTACATTTTCATGCAGTTAGAAATTTAGGCAGCTACATACCTTTGAAGGAAATCCAGGTTACAATTATATTTATATATTTTTATGTAATATATGTAAGTCCAGGTTACAAAACAATGCAATTATATTCTGATATCTAACACACTGGATTGGAAATATTTCTGAACATATGAATTCTAGTGAAAAACCTCTTAAAGGTAGAAACACCAGCTAATTTATTTTTTGTACTCTGAATACAAGAGCTCTAAATTAGTCTTTTTATTTGTAGTTAATACCTTTAAATGTAGTATCCAGAGAGAGATAATTAAGGTTGTCAAGGGTTAAGAAGGGGACCATTCATTTATACAGTACTTGGAATTAGGTTATTATTCGTTTAATCTCTATGAGTACAAACTATCCACATGTGGAAAAGCAAAAACTTCAGGACACATTTTGTACACATACTTTTTAAGAACAAATTAATACCTTCTTCATATTTTCCCACTTTGTGCAGGATGAAAGAAAAAAAGCAACAGCCAACCCCTCTAGTCCACATTTGTAGAGGCTTGTGCTTACATCCAAGTTGACAGAATGTCTCAAGATGAATTATGTTGAACAGCTTCAGTTTATTGTCACTTTTATTGACTAACACCATAGCAAAATTGAGCAGTTTGCTTGAGAGAGTAAGGACCACACTTTGAGTACAACATGTCACCAAACTGAGCTGTTGGTCTGTACAGGAAGGAGTTTGCTTTATATCAGTGTCTGAATATGTGGAGATTTAGTTTATTTTGTTATTGCGTTTTGTTGTGTTATTTTTAAAGAAAATGTTCCAATCTCTGTTTCTTGAGCATTGAATCACTCACTCTAGGAAGAGAAAAACAGAGAACAAGAGAGAGGGAGAGGGGGGGAAAAGTCTTCAAGTCTGTCATTCATAGGGAACCAACCAATTGCTATTACAAGTTACAGTGATGAGAGAAAAGATAGAATGATTATGGGACCTTATATGTCACTGAGATAAAATAGCTACAAAGTTTAACCTGCTAGTACCAATAAAATCATAGGATAATTTGGGTTGGAAGGGACCTCAGCAGGTCTTTAGTCCAAACTCCTAATCAAAGAAGGGTCAGGTATGAGGCTAGACCGTATTATCCAGGGTTTTGATCTAGATAGGTCTTGAAGATCCCCTAAGAAAATTACAGGATATATTAGGCAATCCAGAAAGAAAAGAGTATTTAGAAATTACTAATCTAATTCCTGCCTTTATAATAGAATATTTTAAAATAAAACACTAGTGAAAAGGACCATGCAATATCACACTAATATTCTGCCATCTGCAAATTGTTTAAATCCTCTATTTTTAAAAAGGACGTAACTTATGTACTCTTATAAAAGTTTTCACAAATGCATATTTTGGCAAGGATTTTAGTGTCTTCAATATTTAATGTTACTGAAACACTATTAGACAGTATTATTTCTTTGATCACTTTTACCCCAGAGGATCTCAGCTGTGTTTATAATCAGGGAATATGATTCTTTTTGACATGTTATAATTTTCCACAATAGCAGTTTTGGTTCAATATTTATATATTATCAGATGGATCTGTGCATAATTTTGATCTGTGGGGGTTTGGGGGTTTTTTACACTTTCAAGATTTAGAGACAGGATTACCAAAGTGTATTTTCAGGGAGGGTTGCCAGTCTACTCTTAGTAATGCTGTTAAATGTGGTTCTTTTCCATTAATCAGACATAGAGATGTGCAAAAATTCTTATAGCAGTGGATATGTTCTAAGTGTACTGAATATTGCCATTATAGTGATCATGATTAGGATGATTGCCTTTCTTTGATAAGAAAAATAAATCCAGATTTAGATATGAAAGAATTAAAGATTACATTAAAGAATGAAAACGAATGTGTAATTAAGGAGAAGTTTTAAGGAAATAGTTTCCTACACTTAAGAGTACATCTATATTCCACGCAAAACTGTACTTTTAAACATAAACAGAAAATTATTATTGAAAAACAAGATTTTTTATGTGTATAGAATAGAAGTTTAATAGGCAGCAGATTCTTAATAAGATCAATATTGTAGCAGGTTTATACATTGTAGTCTGTTTGCACCAGGAAAATTTTCTTTCTGACATATTCAGGGTAGGAATGAACATTACAGTTTTCATAAGAGTTGAAAATCAAAAAGGTCTTGTGTGGTTCTAATTAATTCCAATAATAAAATAAAACTGAGGAAATGATGTATAGTAGTTTATTAGTGTCTTCTTGTTGTTCAGAATTTTTATTTTCATATTTTAAATACCTGATCTTTCTGATCTCCTGTTCCTTTCCTGCATTGTAGAGAATATATAAAGAATACTATTATTAGACAACAAAATTATGACACTATTTTTAGAACTCTGATTTTTAAATCATACCAGTTTTATGAAAGGTGGAATTTAAAAAAAATAAAAATAAATAATAGGAAAACTATCAGGTTTTTGGTTGGTTGCTTTAGTTTGGTTTGGTTTTTGGTTTTAATAAGAAAAATAAAAGCTTATTATGGGGTACTGAAATATAATAAACCATTAGAAATAGGATAAATTATTCAAAAGATATACTCATTGCACAGTAGTCCCTAAAGAAATTCTTTATAGCTCCTAGTACATTAAAAAAAAAAAGTGTTGCAGCTTGAGAAAATAATCAAGGTCAATGTTGCAAACCTGGGTGGGTTATGGTGTTCACTATAACAAATAAATTTAAATCAAAACATAAAAGGAGCTCTCTTAATTGAATTCAATATGTATTCACGTAGACAGAATGGATAGATACCAGAGTGAAGTGAATAATCACAAAGTTCTTATTACTATTTTCGGTTTTAAATCACTCTAGGGCTGAAGGATGTTGTTATGCTCTTTATTCTCCTATTCCCTTTTTTTAGGTAGGGGAATCAAAGCAAATGCAGAGGTGGTGTCCTGCCTATACTCCCTAACTGTAAAACCATATGGGCCACTAGAGTCTGATGGACTTTGAGATTAGTCTTTGAGATCTGGCGGGCCTTTAACTACAGAACTTTTGCCACAAAGCACTTACATAAGATGCTTGGAATGTTTCTGCTTTTCTTCTAGTAAAAGCATTGAGACAACGAATGACAGACAAGTCTTGCTTGGCATCTGGATGCAGTAGTATATTTCTTCTCTGCTAAAACAACCTACTTCAGGAGAAACAGAAAAAGTGCTGGCCCATTTGCCATGCTTGCTTGAGAACAGAATTGCAGCAGCATTATACACAGGATAGCTAAACATCAGAAGTCATACTGACAGCATGTTACTACCTCTATATTTCAAAAGAAAATTCGTGCCTGACAGAACTGTCTTCCTTCAACCCGCAAAACGATTTCATACAAATCAGGAAGAGACACACACAGGGGAAGAGACAACTAAACAAACAATATGTTTTTATACAACAAACAACACTTGAAGGTGAAATTATTTTAATAGGAGAAAGGCACAAAAAAGTTCAGCCATATTTTATTATTTGGAAAGTACCTTCAGAATTGTAGTGAAACGAAATGTATGCATTTTAACAAAACATAATTTATAGCTTCATCATACCTTTTTGATTTTTAATGTCATACCTTACACTTTCCTTTTGAATGTATATATGTATATTTTTATATTCTTTTTCATATCCATCAATCTTATGCAATGTTGTGCTACTAAAAACAGTAATCCATTCTTTGGATCAAGTGTTCTCTCAGAAAAGTTTATGCAGGGCTTAAAACCAATCTTGATTAAATCTTATCAGGAATTAAATTGATAATGAAGGGTTATGTATATAATCTGTCTGACACTAAGTGTGGTCCGTGGGCTTTCATCTAGAGAACAGATGCAGAACAATGCAGGTGAGACTGATCAAGGACAGTGCAAGACTATGGGATAATAGCATTTTGGATTTAAAATTATTGTCCAAAAATATATTTGAATAATATGGGGTTTCTGCTGTGAAAAAGACTGAATCAGAACGCATTGTTATCTCTGTAATGTTCATTATGGAGGATAATTAATACTACAAGATCAGCAACAGTGCCCTAACATCATAAGATCCATCAAAGCATAAGCCATCAACATCTGTGATGCTTTGACATGGGGGAGACCATTTTCTAGCTGAAAAGGTACAGATAACCATAAGAAGTGGAGGAATTCTCATAAGCAAGACCAGAGCCCAAATTTTTTTTACAAGTATGTGTTTTGTCTTTGAAACATTGATGTTGAAAAAGCTATGCTAAAAAAAAGCCAAACAAAACCTCACAAAAACAACCCAAATAAAACCCACAATGAAACCCCAAACAAAACCACCACCAAAAAAACCCCCAAAAAACTCCTACAGGAAAGAAATATAAATGAGCCCTTATAAATATATACTTCGGAAAGTACAAAAGGTGTAAATATTCACCATAGACTTCAGACAGCACTAGGAAGGGGCTGCTCCTCATGGGAAGGTGAGTCAGGAGCTGAGGGCAGCAACAAGACTGGCAGGGTCAGCCCCAGCCTCACTGGCAAGCTGTGTAACCACAGAGAAACCAAGAAGAGCAGAGTATGGGTGCTGCTGGACATCTGGTTTATAAAAGAGTCCATACCATCAGACCAGCCCCCAGTAATGAGGCAGGTCTGAGATCAAGATATCAGGGTCCGGGTCAGAAAGGTACATGGCCAGGCACAGACATGACTGCAGCATAGCTCAAGCAAGGGCTTGGGGCAGGAGCTTCAGCTTAAACGCAGCTACACAGTGAAGGTGCAGAACCTCTTGTCGTGGCTTCTTGTAACATTTTTTTGCATGGTCCATTTCACACCACTGGGATCCAAGGTTGCACCACCAATGAGTCAACAAATGAGTTATGGTACTCAACAACACTGTTTATGTCACTTGTATTTTGCAAATATTTGATACAGCATACCACAAGACACGTGTTTGACAGAACCTGTAAAGGAGCATTGTCCCAGATTAACTTTGTGTGTGTGTGCAATGGAAGACGTTAAACAAATTCAGTCCATGTATAAATATTTTTGTACATGAGAGATTGACTAAACGAAAAATGTCATATATTTTAAGAGAGATGTGGGGAAATCTCGAACATATCTGATGGTGGAAATAATAGAGATTATTTCGGACGCTTACCTTATCCAATCAAGAGGACAAGTGAAATGCATTGTGACCCATTTATCTGTTGCACTGAATAGGAGACACATAATTGACAGGTAAGCAAACCTTCCATCAAAACATTTAGGGCTGAGATGTAATTTGCTAAAATATGCATATAGACTTAAAATTGTGTATAAATAAAAATATGATAAGCTTATTTTTTATTTGCTAACAAAAATGGGTAATGCTGCGAACAAAATTTTTCAAAAGGCATTTTTTACCTAGCTGTTACAAAATACTTCAGAAGAAAATACATATTTTTTTTCACACAGATTTTGCTCTACAGATCTCAGTTCCTAACAAAGCTTTTCAATTTCTTGATGCCTTAAGCAATACTTTGCAGACACATATTAGTGGCTGAAAAATAAAAGATTTTCTCTGCACGTGTCCATTGGTTAGACCAAGTGTTGTCTACATATAATTGTAAATGTCTGCTTTGCCAGAGATGAGAAAGGAGAATGTTTAAACAATTAAACATGTGATTTCTAATCTCCAAAGTAGGATTAATGGTGTTTGAATAATATTCTAATTAGTGATGAAATTAAGTAATATAGAAAAAGAACCACCATTCTATTTGCCAGAAGCTCATCTGTTAACAGGGACATTTCACTTAGTTTTGTTATATATAGATCACATAAAAACATAAAATGACAGTGCATCATTGCAGCAACAAAATAAAACCTTATTCTGAGCTGTGTCAGCAAGAGTATAGTCAGTAGATCAGATGATGTTATCATCCCCTCTCTACTTTACACTTGTGTGGGTAGAGCCCTTCCCAAATCTTCGTTCGCGAAGCCTGGCCATGATGACTCTACGCTTGTTAAGTTACATATAAAATGTACAAGGCTTTTTTATCTTGTATATTGTATCAGGTTTTGGCTCTCCCAATTCAAGAAAGAGGATGAAAAGTTTGACAGGATTTTTGGAATGGCCACTGAGATGACTGCAGTGTGGGGGATCATGATGTATGAAGAAAAGTTGAAGGAATTTTGCTTGTTAAACCTACACAATAGAACCCTGTGGGAATCTAATTAGTCTTCTAGTACTTAAAATCCAGCTGATTATAGAGTCTGTGTTTATAAATATCTTCCCCATTCCTACTATTCTATTTCTCAGAAGATGTAGACATATCAACTAAACATGGTAGTATCAAAATTTGCTCCCCTTAACACGTTATCTTTAGATACTGTTTTGCTTTGTCCTCACAGCTTCTAAAGGACATCTTTGTAATGCAGTTCTCTATTTCTGAATTCTGATATGTGGACGGCTATTCTCAGTAATGAAAAACCCACTTAAATTCAGTATTTTTCAGAATTTTTCTGTCAGTTCTAATATGAGTTTACTTGCTGATGTTTTGTATTTAAAAAGTCCAACTATAATGAATTCAGAGATTCATAATTTCATTGTGTGTGGGCGTAATCTAGGGAAAACAATTTCTCTGTATCTCTTCAAAAAAAAAGCAAAAATATACTTACTTGAGATATATATCTGGACTAATCAGGAGAATTTATGAGGGTACGCTTCTGAATTACCTCCAGAAAACTGACAGTTAACACCTGTCATTTAGCTAAAATTATACAGTATAATATAGTATAAAACATGAACATTCTCTATTACATTTTCTGTTGAATATTTACAGCATCAACCAACATGGATTTTAGACATGCAAACTCAAATGCAAAAAAGAAATCACAAGAAAAATAAAACAGAAATATTGCTGGAATATTTTAAATAGCTTCTAAGTTTTTAATTTAAAACACATTTTGTTTCAATATGAAACAGTTCATTTCCCGAGAAGAAATAGTTGCTTTTTTTCAGAAATTAATGTTCAGCCAACATTATGCCTTCTATAACCTTTCCAAAATATGAATATGCTGATTAATTCACAAGGCATAGATCTTGAACTACCCTTCGAAACATCAAGAGCTTTCATTGAAGGCCAACCTGCAGCAGCTTATCCCAAAGAGACAAACTTTGACTTTCAGATTTTCATGAGGTTTTTCAGTCTTCATTTATGCTTATGCTGTGTTTAGTTTATCCCATCTGCTTTCAGTTATTATGACTGCATGTGTTTTTATTTCGATGTGGTCCTCTATTTTTGATAGGCATGTCATTTCAGAAGAAGAAGAATTGATTCCCCCGGAATTAAACATCTTCCAAGACAGAGCAGGAAAACTAAATGCATAATTATTTAAAGCATGTTAATATGGGTCACATCTCAGGTATTTTTGTCTATATATTAATCTAGAGTGATATAGGAAAGATTCTTTTGTAAAAGAACTTTTAATTAACCTTCCAACATCTGTTTCAGACTCTGTTTAGGACGATAAAATAGTTGTCAATTACTTTAGTAGAATGTAACATCTAGGTAAATAAACTTAATATTGTGTTCATATTTTTTCTGCACTGTAGCCATATTAGCAAAGTAACTTTTTGCCTTATACTATCTTCAAAGAACCTATCAGCTCACTCCAGCTAGTTACAAAATTAAATACTTTTATTCAAGGAGGGTTAATATTATCTGGAATAAAATTCTAAGAAGGCCACAAATTTAGGAAGTTATCTCTTTAATAATGTAATTTGCTACACTGGGGCCCCATATTGTCTGTTTACTCAAGCAGGTGGATTTGTTGAAGAAATGCTGATAATGCAATGTGCTGACCCACATATCAGTTCCCAACAGACTGCACCAGCTGGTATAGTTTGTGCTTATACTTTAAACAAAGCCAATGTTTTCCTTTTCCATTGTCTTTTGCTGATGGAATATAGAGCAATATAAATATCGTCAAGTAATCTTAGAGCAAAAGATCTGTAAGCAAGTCTATTCTTACAGTTATTTATGGGTTAGGTTTTTTCTTTCTTATTATGTATCACTTTTTGTGAGAATATAAAATAAAAATTTAGATCTGGGAAACTCCACTTATATATCTATTAAATTGTTTACATTATCCATATATGTTAAGCCCAAACCTTGTGATTATTAATCATTGAGAATTGACAGTAATCCTAGAACCTTATTCTACAAAGGAAATTATTTCTCACTTTTTTATTGTTTTCTGTGGTTTCATTTTTACAGATGCCTAAAATGGTACAAGAGCAGTATTAAGACCTCTAGAGTTTTACCTCAAATTTAGAGGTTTACACCTTGATGGCTAACTTTTCTGAGGCTTTAAAAAATATAAAAAAATAGAGTAACAGGGTTAATGAAGTGAAAAGGTTAACTTCTGTCATATCTGAGATGTTTTTAATCCTAGATTGTAATCGTGATTATTTTAAAAAAAAAAAATATCATTTTGACCGCTCAGATCTCTGTTAAACAGAAAATTACGAAAAATGTCTTTTTACTAAGCAAAGTTGTTGAAATGAGAAACTTTGATTTCTGTGGGAGTCAGACATTTTTCCATATGAAAATATTTCCAACATCCAGGAATATCCAAGGTCAATATTTCTTCATAAAAGAGTTTGGGCCTAATGTTTTTTCATTTAAAATTAAAATACTGTCTGAGTTTCTAGCACCAGAATATTGTGAGGTTATTGTATTTGTGGTTCAAGCACAGTTTTTTGCTTTACCAAACTACATCTGCTTAATCCTTTCATGGTATACTAGAAATTGATCATGACTGATCATGTGTACACTTTATGCCCATAAATAATTTCTGTATACATTTATGTCCTTCTAGGGAATTGGATATATGAATTAGAGAGAAGACATAACACTTACTGCAGGATATCATTACTTTTGGTAGACCTAGAGTTGGTTTTAAATAGCTATCTCAGGTATAGATAGCTGTGGAGTAGAGTTTTGTAGTGAAATTACGTGAGAGTTATTAGTCTTGTGTCATGAAGGTTCTGGACCCTGCACGAATGTCTGGAGAGTCATAGTCAGTTCATTGACTACTGACAAATGTGACTAATGAAAACGCAGATGTGTCCTTGATTTAAACTGGATTTGGTGTTGATGAAATAATAATAGAAGAAAACAAATTATAATTTGAGTGGATGGTGATGCACAAGGCTTGGTATCTGATGACCTAATCTTTGATGCTGAAAGTCAGGTTATCTGTTTACTAGTTTTCAGGATTATGGTGAAACAGTATTTCTTGATTGTAATAAGACTGGAATGCTCATCCTGAACAATACTTTTGCAAGTGCAGAGTGTCAATAAAATTTCCACTTTTTTTTAAGGCAACTCAATGACAATAATGACTTTTAAAAAAACAAAACAAAATAGTATTTGACTTTTCCAAGTGTGGTAAAGCTTTTAATTTTTTTTTCCTTTTTTTTTTTTTTTAATGAACTAGCTTGATTCATTCTAAGAAGCAAATACTCCAGGAAATATTATAAGAAATATTAGTCTTTAGAAAAAGCATTTTAATATTAAATTCTTAGCATGGAAGAAACAATTTAAATTTTATTAGATAAAATGCCATTATTTGTCATTGTGTATTGATATATTCAAATAAAAATGTGTACTCTTCTCTTTAATCCTTGAGATAACATATATTTTTTTGTGCTTAGGAACCATGATGACACAACGAGATGTTTCATATTTAAACCAGATACTACAATGACACAAGAATAAGAGTGCTTGCTTAGCTTTAGAGGGAATGGAATTGATTCACTATAACAGTGTTTTAGAATTTATGAAAAGTTATTTTTTTTGGTATCTGTAATGACAACAGCACCTGTTCTGATATCGCCAAACTCAGTTGTGGTAAAACGTGTACATGAATCAGGCATTGTAAAATGCCACATATTCTCACTTCCAGAGGTTTTATTTGAGATTCTTAGTCATCACCTATTTTGTTAAGCAAAGATGATAATTTATTCATTCTTACCTATGCTGATGGCACCAGTGAGTGGAGTGGTTGACACATCTGAAGGATAGGATGCTATCCACAGAGACCCGGACAAGCTTGAGAAGTGGGCCCATGTGAATCTCATGCTGTTTAACAAGGCCAAGCCCAGCATGTTGCACCTGGCTTGGGGCAACCCCTGGTATTAATAGAGGCTGGGGGATGAGTAGATAGAGGTTAGCCCTGATAAGAAGGATTTGCAGGTTTGGGTGTATGAAAAGCTGAATGTGAACCGGCACTGTGCACTTGCAGCACAGAAAGCCAACCACATCCAGGGCTGCAGGAAAAGAAGGTTGATTCTTCACCTCTACTCTGTGGAGACCCCATGGGGAGCACTGTGTCCCGATCTGGAGTCCTCAGCACAAGAAGAACATAGACTATTATAGAGGGGCCAGAGGGCCACAAAAATGATGAGAGTGATGAAGAACCTCTTTTGTGAGGAAAGGCTGAGGGAGTTGTAGTTGCTCAACCTGGAGAACAGAATGCTGCAAAGATATCCTATTGCAACCTTTCAATATTTAAAGGGGGCTTAAAAGAAACATGGGAACAAACTTTCTAGTTGGGCTTGTAATGCTAGAACAAGGAGTAGCGGTTTTAGATTAAAAGGGTTCATTCACACTAAGTATCAGGGAAAAAAATTATGATGAGGGCGGTGAAACACAGGAACAGGTTGTTCAGAGAGGTTGTAGACTTCCTATACCTGGAAACATTAAAAGTCAGATTGGACTGGGCTTTGAGCAATGTGATCTAGTTGGAGATCATTCCAGGGGGGTTGGACTAGATGACCTTCAAAGGTCCCTTTCAACCCAGATGATTCTATGGTTCTACTTTTTGTCAATCTAATATCACAGTAGAAAGATGTTGAGTGAATTGAAAAAGGAAAAACATCCTTACTACATATTTTCATTCTTCTTATATATTTCTTTTTTTTTTAATTATGGGAATGCTATGTTTTTAGTCCTTTTGGTACTTGGAAATGAAATTTCTTCTTGAAATTTCCACATCTCAATGTTCTATCTTTTTTTTCTTTTCCTCTTGCTTTTTTTTCTGGAAAAGAAACTAAGAGAACTTTTCCTAGATTAATTTTAGAAAGATAATTTAGTCTTCTTACTATTTCTCTGTAACACTAGTGTTTCCAGGTAAATTTATCATGTTCTATTTGAAAAGAACATTTTTTATATATCAGGACATGCAGAGCATAAATACCTGGTACTTACAGGTATTTTTTTATACTTCTTTTCAATTGTCGTACCATTTTGTGATTACAAGTCCTCTAAAAGGGAGGAAAAAATACATTTTTCCTTCTGAAGATAAAATTTGAATTAGTGATACTGTGAGTTTGACATAGGAAAGGTAATTCATTTGTTGTTTTAAAATCCACAGAGCATCTGAAAACAATCCCCATTACTGCTTTTCTATGGGTTAAATATACTTTTTTTAAATATGGAAAAATATGGTTTCCCTTGTCCAGCTTCGGAGATCTCATTAACCTGCAAGATATTTTCTAATTCAGTCAGAGATGCAGTCATGAGTAGTTGGCTGGAAATGAGGTAATTGGGGTGTGACAGAACTCTTACTCTGTATCCATAATTCATTGTTCATAATAAAAAAAAGGTGAAGGTGCCCTATGAAAGAAAGTTCTTATTATAAGCCACGTTTTGTAAAATTAATTGCTCTTCTGGTTTTGATATCAATGCACCATCTTTCAAAATGAAGAACAAAACTCAACTTTCAGCAACACAAGGACCTGGGGAAATACGGGTTTCTCAGCCTCACTTGATCCCTGGGAAGGTGATGGATGTAATCCTGGAAACCATTTCCAGGCACATAAAAGACAAGAAAATCATCAGGAGTAGTCAACATGGATTCATAAAGCAGAAGCTATGCTTGACCGACTTGATAAACTTCTTGGTGGTATCAAGCTGGGCAGGAGTGTTGACCCAGGCTCTGGACAGGCTGGATCAATGGGCTGAGGCCAGCTGTATGAGATTTAAAAAGGTGAAGTGCTTGATCCTGCTCTAAGGTCACAACAGCCCGATGCAGTGCTACAGGCTTGGGGAAGAGTGGCTGGAAAGCTGAGCAGTGGAAAAGTACATGGGGGTACCAGTGGACAGCTGGCTGAACATGAGCCACCAGTGTGTCCAGGTGGTCAAGAAAGCCTATAGCATCCTGGCTTGCATCAGAAATAGTGTGGCCAGTAGGGCTAGGGAAGCAATTGTTCCCCTGTACTTGACACTGGTGAGGCTGCAGCTTGAATCCTGTGTTCAGTTCCGACCCCTCTCGTTGACAAGAAACATGCTGAGATGCTGGAGCATGTCCAGAGAAGGGTAACAAAGCTGGTGAATTGTCTGGAGCACAAGTCTTATGAGGAGCAGCTGAGGGAACTGGAGTCATTTAGGCTGGAGAAAGGGAGGCTCAGGAGGTGGTAGAGAGGTAAGCGTTTATCTCTTCTCCCAGGTAACAAGTAAGAGGAAGAAATGGCCTCAAGTTACACCAGGAAAGGTTTAGACTAGATATTAGGAAAAATTTATTCACTGAAAAGGTGGTCAGGCATTGGAACAGGCTGCCCAGCGAAGTGGTTGAAACACCATCCCTGGAAGTGTTCAAAAAATATATGGATCTGACACTTAGGAGCACAGTCTAGTTGTGGACTTGGCAGTGATAGCTTAATGGTTGGACTCAATGATCTTGGTGGCCTTTTCTAACCTAAATGATTTTATGATGAAGTGACCAGCCTTGTAGGGAGCAGTGGATTCTGTCTACCTAGACTTCAGGAAGGTCTTTGACATCGACTTCCATAACATCCTCACAAAGAAGCTGGTGAAGTATGGGCTGGATGAGCAGTCAGTGAAGTGGATTGAAAACTGGCTAAATTGCTAGGCTCAGAGTATGGTGATCAGTGGTATGAAACCTATCTGGATGCCAATTTAGTGTAGAATGTGAATTCTACATTTTTTGAAAAAGTGTAGAACTCTTGTCACTTTTATAGAATCTTCATATCAAACTTTTGGTGGTGCTTAACCTGAATTCTTATTCAGGAAGGAATGAAGTGAGTTGGAAAAGTCCTTTCTTTTTCCTGCCAGTATTGGATACTTCTTAGTATAATGCCCAGATAGATTTGAAAAGGTTTGAGCAGAATGTTCTTCTTTACTTTGAAAAAGAAGCATTTCACTGAAAAATATGGATTATTGCCTCAGGGGTTTATTTTGTTGTGTCTGACTCTATCTTTACATCCCTGGATTATTACATTATAAGAATTTTAAATCCATGATTGAGATTACTTCTTTCTTTCATGTTCTATATTTTTATTTGAAGAAACTTGATCTTATTTTCACCACCAAGAAAAGATCTTTGAATATCTATTGCAGTTTCACTTTCCTTCATAGAAAAGTAAAATGTTATTAATCACTATATCCACATTATAACCTGTATAGGTCTATAATACCTCATTGACAGGCCCTTTTTCACTTTCCATAATGCCTATGTTATGGCAACCACATAAACAACACTCACAGCTCTCAGTACATAATAACTAGGAATAATGAAGTCGCTGAAAGGAGACTAAAGAAACAGATATACTAAGTGCCATACTTACTATACCATAGTAAAGGTGTTCTTAGAAACACTCTTTCTTCATAATAAACAAGAGGCTCCTTAACAGAAGAGCTGAGAGGCAGAAGTGATAACATAACAGCAAGAGCACTGGAGATTGTGGAAGAATTTCAAATCAAATAATTACCTTTACTAGCTCTGCAGAAGTTTCAGTAAATGCTGAAGAGGAGAAAATTGCAGGTGCTGACTTCAGAGAGTTGTAAAAAATCTCTGTAGAAAATATCCTAAACTATACATTTTAAGTTTCTGATTGTTTTTCTCCTATATTGCCTCCTGCTGCTGGAAGCCCACCTGGTCTCTGTTGCATTTCCTATTCAGCATATTTAAAGTTTGCTAGAACTGCTTCAGGGTTGAATATTTTATAATAATGTTAATATGGCAGATTTTGACATTCTATTGTTCAAATGGCAACAGTCTTATTTGTTAATGATTGTTTTATAGGTTGAAATTCAAACTCCCTTCAGAGCAGAGGATGCTGAACTCTAGACTAAGGGAACTTGCAAAGCAACAATTTATTTTTTTCCCCAGTTGCATCAAGCAGTGGAATAGATGACTTTTCTATTTAAATCAGCAGAGTCACATGAAAGAAAGAGCAACATCTGGCCAAACCTCTACAAAAATGGTATTCATGAAATACTACCGCCCTACAAAGCTGTTACTCTATAGAGATAACTGTTTAAATTCTAAGAGCTACATTTCTCAGAGGTGCTCTTATAGACAGCAACTGAACAGTACAAGTCTCAGAGGTGTTGAACACATCTCACCCATCTTTGAATTTCATTCTCTATTCAAGATCAAAATACATTGTAGATTGGCTCTAACCTGCATGCTCACTTAGAAGTCTGTCTTCCGACATCTGTGTTTTAAAATCTTTGCCATAGAGAAGAATTTTCAAATGTTTAAGAGAAATATATATTCAAGATGATTGATTTTTATAAAGGAGTATCAATCTTTTAAATTTACCATAGTGTTTCAGTCAATAAATGTTGAGTGGTTTTTTCCCCCCACAGGAAATATAAAAAGAAATGGAATGTAGATGGAATATGGATATTAAAAATCTTTGGAGGTAATTTGCTTTAATGAAGACATTCTTAAACGTGGATTTTATGTAGATAGGACAATAGATGCAACTGATTTCAAGGCATATTTTTTTGTCTTTGGAAACACTCAAAATGGAGGTAGTAACTCTACCTACATTCTTCACACTTCAGAAGTGTTGCTAAAAGAGAGAGGAAAGAACTGTTGACCCAGTGTGTAACAGAGTGAGTCTTGTTTTGCTATCAGAGCTGCATGGATGCTTTACAGATCATTAGCAGCAAAGGTTTAGTTGGTCAAAGTTATCTGGCTATTTATGATTTTTTAATATGTAAACAGTGAACTCTGAAATTCAAAGCATAGTCCAATACAATCATAAATGCATTTTGAAACTCTTTAAAAATTACAACAGTTGATTAGGACACCATACAAGTATATTGCAGAGTTTAAGCATCACCATTCTCTAATCTACCAAACCCATCTCTAACAGAGTTACGAGTGGTATGAAGAATAACTGTTGCAGCTTACACAATCGAAATACATTGCCGTTTCCATGGAAAAAGGAGAAGCTGAGGGGAGGAATTGTGACATTCTGTTATTGAGTTAAATATTTGAAATCCAAGAAATTGCTGAAATGCCTGTGAAAATTATTACTAAATTTTTGTTATAGTCAGTCTTAAAATTTTAACTGAGATGTACTCTAATTTTTTTTACATTTCAGATGTGTTAATGGAAGTACAGTAATCTGAAAACAATATTAATTATTTCTGTCAAAAATTGATAACACATTATTGGGGTTTTATTGGAATTAGGTGGAATACCTTTGATTTCCAGAAATTTGAAAGGCCTTTAAGGTTGTTAGATCATTCTCATTTATAGACTCGCAGAGTAAAAGAGTAGAAAGATATTGCCTGGCCTCACCAGTGACATACACAGATTATTCACAAAAACCAAAGAGACAAAACCAAGGAAGGTTTGATCTACAGAAGCCCCCTTTCTTTTAGAGTACCTGATTTTTAGACCATATTTACTTATAGTCCTTGATACAGCTTAGACAAACCAGAAACAACTTCGTAGAAAACAACTCAGTGGATATTTATGATTATGATCAGAAACAGTACGAACTGTCAGCAACCTAAGTAGGAGCAGTGCATGTTACTAGAGAGGTTTACTGTCAAAAGGAGTGTTATAATCCTTCCAGCTAGGTGTCTATATTTTTCAATAAAAGGAACATGTAAAAAGACAATGAATTTTGATATTGTTAGAAAATAAGAACAAAATCATGTTATTGTTTTAGTTCACAAATGAAGTGCGTTTTTTCACTTTTTAACTAGATATGGTCATGACTTCAGTAGCCATTTTTTAATGTGTAATTACCGCAGTTCACTGATAGGAGTATAATACTATCAACTTTAAAGTAACATACTGAGGATATACACGGTCTTTATGATAGAGCTGAAACTGGCAAAATCATCCCTTTCATAACACTGAAAAAAATTTAAAGAACCTCCTGATTCATGAACTTGAACTTGAATTTAGATCATGCATTTGGCTCAGAATTGTTAGCAACACCTAAGATCAGGTTGTAAGAAGCCAATATTTAAGTAGGTGTCTTTTCTAAGAAATTTAACACCACACAAAAATGTCAGTGTTCGTGACATCATCGAATTAGCCATCCTTTTTTATTTTTCATGATGCTGTAGCACTACAAAAATAATGGGACTTCAAATCAAGGCATGTTTTATTGATAAAAAAGTCATGTAATTTAAGAACATATGTGCTTCTAACTGAATTCTTCAATTAAGTGCTTAAAAATGTAATTTGGACAAGCAGAGCCAGTTGTTGACTTTTTCTTAGCAGCTGGCAGTCTAATTGTTTTAAAAAGAATCCCTGAGACATTTGAACCATTAGGAGTCATATAACAGAAGAACTCATTCTTACATTTATATGTGGAGTGTATTCTTGCAAATAAAAGTTATGCTTGTGAATTACTTTATACAGCTGTTTAGTATAAAGTGTCAGTACACTTTTACATATGCAATGCATCAAAAAAAATATTTCATGTAACAGATTAAACCACTACAAATAAAAAGTATCAAAAATAAGCCTGTTTGCTAGCAAAATTGCATATTCAAACACCAATTTTTGGAACATTCTCAAGGCTGACCACTTAAGTCAAACAATGAGATTTTAATAATGTTGAGAAGAACAGGAAAGCTGACAGCTTAAAAAATGTATTTTTCTTGAGAAATGTCTCACAGCTGACTCTTACAGTGAAGATTTGGGTCAGTCTTTAAAATAAATAGGTTTCTAAAGTACAAAGAACGTAAAATGCAATAGACAATAATTTTTCTGAAGATGGATTTAAGACATTCTTAGAGTTGTTCCAGTTGTGAGATAGGATTTTTTTCTTTTTTTTTTGTTTGTGAAACAAAAGGAAGAGAATAATTATTTTTTTTAAAGTGTATGTCTTTTAGACAGTGGTAGAACTGTCTATCAAATTATACTTTAGTATTTAATAATAATTTGCATATATGCATAGCAAATAGTCTTTTTTTTTCTGTTGTATGACTTTCGTATACATTTATCTAACAAATAAATGTGAAAATCCTTGAAATGTGTAATTTTTATCATGATTTAAAGGTAGAAGTATAGCACCTATTGTTATTTCCTCATAACAGTTTAAAATTGTTTATAATACTTTTTAAAAATGAAATCTTGTGTTACAATCATAACATGCAAATAAGTTATTGTAAGTATACAAATATCCCTGTTACCATAAAATCTTGTCAAAATCTAAGTACATATTGCTACTATTTATAGCTGTAAAAAATAGACTAGGCACATTTTATGACCCTTCAAATCACACTTCCCAGCTTCTTAATGAATAATTGGAAAAGCGGTTGATTTTTAAAGAATTTGGAATATATACTTATACTCACATAAATACTGTTTATTAGAAATTTACCAGTATGTAAGATCTGAGATGGGGTTAAGTCATCACTGTACACAGTGAGACTTTATTTGCATAAATTAAAATGTTTTAAAAAATAATTTAAAATCTTTTCAGTACTAAATTATGACTATTGCACATTTACTATTTTGTTGTTTTGTTTTGTTGACATTAGCTATTACTGTAACTATTTGTTTTATTTATTTGGAGGATACAATGATACTAGGATAAGGATACAAGGATACTAGACTTATAAAGTCTAGTTCCCCCAATCTTTGTTTTACAGAAGCTAAAGGCTCTAGTAAACTTACACTTTTCTTCAAAACTTGGTAATATTTTAATATATTGCAATAACAATTGTTCTTTTAGTGATGTCGGACAAGTACTCCTAAAAGCAGATCAACATATCTATGTATGCATTCCTTTTCTGCAACTAAATAAAGATTAGAAATGGAGTAGAACGTGTGTCAATTTATTTTACATTAAGTTACACCTGCATGTATACAACATGACAAGAGCACACATTAAACAAAAGAAAAACTAATACCACTATCAGAGACTGGTAATATTAGCTCTATACCAACTACCTATTACAGTTTTCAGTAATACAGTGTTTTTTTTAGTCGTATTTCAGCACTCCATGATGGATATATCAGACACCTCTATAAGTCCAGAATAAAGGTGCCATTATATCACATATAATAATGACAGACTGTGTCAAGAGCTGTTCGTTCCCTCTTCCACAACATGAAATCAGCAATGCCTTTAGCATAGTGACAATTGTTTGCCTACACTATAAATATTCTAATGTTTGTGACATGAGAAGTTCTGCTAGCAATGATGACAGGATTAAAGACAGTATCTGGTAAAAAACCGGCACGGAAAAATTCTGGAAGCTATGGAAGGTGGCTGTTTATGCAAGCTTATTGACATTTTTAAGGCAAAAATAATTTTTAAATTTCAAAAGAACTAGAAATTGTAGATAAGAGTCTAATCCTGTATCCACAGTCTTTTAACCAGTAACTAACTAATAGTCTAGTAAACTTTTACTACTTTAGTAGAATAAAAATTAGAGAAAAAACAAGAATAGTGTTAAAAGGAAAAATAAGTGTACTAAAAGATAAGGAATTAATAAAATATTAAGGACATTATATAAAGTTCTTACAACTCTTATGAAAATAGAACTAAAATTATTGCCACAGCTTGAAAGAAAAGTAGCACAGTATCATTAACAAGCTTGCAAGTGTGTCAGTTATAACCAGTTTAATTCACATAGAACAAGTAGTAGGTGATATAGATGCTGAAATACATAACTAGGATAGATGGGAATAAGACCAGATGATAAACAATATCTTTTGGCCCTATATATTTATTAAAATTACGGAAATTACTTTTTACTTTCATTTTTACACTGAAAATGAAGACATCAATGGATCATAAGTCTTAATTCTGTCACTGACATGAACAGTGACTGTGAGTGATTTCCATGGGTGCTGAAGAAAGCAGTCCATGATAAATATTAAACAGATGGTCCATATGAAAAAAACCCCACCTATTTTATTTTACATTAATTTGGATTTCTCAAAAAGGGCAGGCTGCTTAACTGAAAGACAAGACGAGATACAATATACCTAGCACAGCAAATAATTTCATATGGAAATTGCTGTCTTGGTTTTGTGATGGTAGTTTGACAAGTAATGTTCCCACAAGTGCTGACTCTGCTAGTCTAAGGCAGCACTATTATTATTGCTGAGGCTTTGTTCTTCATTGGCTTCATCTTAAGGACTACAAGGCTCTTCGACTGAGCAAATCTAAAAAAAAGTTTATCTCGAACTGGTTGTGTGATGCTGCATAGAAATTTTCTAATTTAATGCAGTGCTACATAGGAATAAACTAGAGAAATCAGTATTTGTGGGGATTATAATATCATCATCATGGCTGGGCTTCGCGAACGAAGATTTGGGAAGGCTCTATCCACATTTGTTACAGGCACGTTGGTGACTTATGAGGCCAATACGAGACAGACATATCCGATTGCAAAAGGCACAGTAGAAAGACTCTTTAGATGGTATATTCTGCAGAACACGGTTCTTTCTGCGTAGCCTTTTCTCCTCGAGAGTCAACAAAAAAAGTCCAGTCCTCATGCAGACTGAAACATAACAATTGGCATCACTTAGAATGCTTAGTGAATGAATAGTTCATTCATAAAAATAGTCAAAATTTCTGCAAATTGGTCTAATGTCACTAAACCTTTACTAAAAAGACTGTTTTGTCTATGGTAGATCATGCCTTTGTCCCCTTCCTTTTTCTGTAGCCATAGGATTTGTCAGCTGCAAGAAACCTAGGTGCTGCTTTCAAATCTAGAAGTATGAAGATTATGAAGGGTACACCCACCTGTCCAAAACACTGAGACACTTCTATACTCTCTCCTCTCTACAACCAGGATCTTATCACCTTCTTCATTTTAAATGTGTTACTCAGTGATGTACAGAATGAGTCTTGGTGGAAATTTGACCTTATATTTGTGACAGCATGATCAGAGAAGTATTAGGTATGGGTCTACCCCCTCAAAGTAAAATATCTAAACAGCTGAAGTGCAGTGGACATTTCTCTTCTGATCTCTAATAGATGTGTAGCTGAAAGGCAAAATACCTAAGAAAATCAGGACAAACAGAACTATCCTATCATCCTCCAAATCCACTTAAGAAAAAAAGGGATTTGATGGGAGATTATATGTGATATGAGGATTTCTCAGAACCTGGAGAGATACCTTTTAGTGCAGGTCTAAAGAAGGCAAACTACTAGACCATGCTCCATGTGCTTTCTTACAGAATCTCAAAACTATTCAAGTTTCTGTGAATAACAAGAAGTGTTATTCAGCTTCCCTTTTAACTTGTGTCATATACCATGGAGATCGACTTCCCAAGGATACATACGTGAAGATATCATGAGGACTTTGGTCTGGTGATGAAGGTAGATAGTTCTTTTAAATGAATCACCTTGGTATTAAAAGTCTAGTTTATATCTTCTGCATTGTCTTTCGCTTTATAAGCCATCTACAAATGATAATGAACAATCTGCACAGGATAATTAGTATTCATTAAAACTGCATAAAATATTTACTAAATATTTAGATAAAACTGCTCTTATTAGTTAAACATCGAGACAGTGGCTGCAATGTGTTGTTCAGTGGCACAAGATGGTGATCATGAATCTTTTTGATGGGACACTATTATGATTAACTCCATTTCAGATAAGGTATTTTCTGAATTTTTAATCATCAGCTTTGAAAGTGAGCTAATGGGTTCTTTGCCTTTCTATAGAGCATATTTTATTTAAAATTTCCTTTGCATATACAGAAGTGAGATGTCTGATTAAATATGCATGCAAGAGAAGCTGAAAATAAAGAATTCAAAGGACAACCATGGGGAGATTTGATAGGGCTGAGCACTTCACAAGCATTTCTGTAGGGTACTGTAGGTACTCTTTCAGATTAGAAAAGTTTGTGGCTAGGTTATAATGACATTTTATTCCCCATGAAACTATCTCTCTTTTTGTCTTAGTCACTTTTTTCCTTTATGACTAATGATATCATTCAAATGAAAGCCATGAATCTTTCACTCAGTAAGTTACAAAAAGAACAGCATTTCAAGCTTTGAAATATTAACGGACTAAAGAAAAAGAAGGCATAAGAAAAAGAATGTGACCACTTTTCTCTCTTCTGTGACCAAATAACCACCTCAAAGTTAGTTATTCTAGTTATCTCAAAGGCTTGCTTCAAAGAAGTCTTTTTGAAGCTTGAGCATTTTGTGACTGAGAACAGAATAGATATGTGAAGCCTAGAGTAAGGATGAGGAAAGATCAGAAAATATCTGTCTGGTTAGAAGTCTTCTATCCAAAGAGTTCATAGTTCTTACCTGGTTTCTTATTTCTGAATATTTTCTTTTTCAGGTATGAATATAAATAAAACATTTGGAAATCTAGATGTTTAGCAAATGTTTTGTTTGTGAAGTGCATCTACCTGCCATAGGTCTAATAGAAACAGCAGCCTAATTCTAAAAACTTGTAGATCATACTAAGACAGGTCCAGTCTAGGATAATATTTCATGCACTAGCTCTACCTTTTCTCTATCTTTATAATATTTGGACCCATATTTTAGGCATCTAGTAGTATTAACATTCTAATTCCTTGACACCATTGAATCTGAAGATATGAGTTTCTTACCCAGACACTTCAGACAATGAATCTGAGAGAGTCTATGCTGAAAGTCACAGTCACAGACTCATAGAATCAGTCAGGTTGGAAGGGACCAGAGTGAGTAAAAGAATGAGATATGAATGTCAATAAATCTGTTTTGATGATTTGAGTAACAGGGATTAATGTAGTTTTACTTCCACATGGTAAGAATCATAGCTCAGTAGCTCGTATATAATCCATGTCAACTCATGCCGTGTTAATTGTCTAATGGTAGGCACATTTGGTAGAGGTGGGCTAGGAAAGACAGGTCTCCCACGATGAAAGACATGCAACAAACTTGTTTTAAGTGCAAAGTGGGATAAGGTGTATAACAGTCTCATCTTTAGTAGTCCCATCTTTAAGATGTAACCAAATATGTAAATAGAGGGTTCTTAGAATAAGAATGGATTTGATTACATTCTGGACTGATGCTGTTCTATCAAAAAAAAAACAGGGTCCAGATAAATTATTTAAAGTAGAAAATAATAAAATAAATAAATTAATACGGTGGTGCTCAATATTTCAGATATTTTAATCAAATACTGACAAAAGAAAAAATAGCACCATTAGTATTTAAGACCCATCCAATCTGATCTTAAACACTTCCAGGGATGTGGTATCCACAAATTCTCTGGGAAACCTATTCCTGTGTCTCCCTGCATTCATCTTAAAAAATTTCTTCCTAACATCCAGTTTAAACCTACCCTCTTTCAGTTTAAAACTGCTGTTCCTTGTACTGTCACTGGAGGCCTTGATAAAAAGTCTCTCTTCATCTTTCTTATAAGCCCCCTTTATATATTGAAAGGCTGCTATTAGGTCTCCCTAGTGCCTTGTCTTCTCAATGCTGAACAACCCCAATGGTCTCAACCTTTCTCATAGGAGAAATACTTTTTGGCCCTCCTCTGGACCCCCTCCAACAAGTTGATGTCCTTTTTTATGCTGGGAGGCCTGCAGCTGGAAGTAGTACTCCAGGTGGGATCTCATAAGGGCAGAGTAGAGCGGGAGAATCAACTCCATTGACCTGCTGGGCATGGAAGGACAGTTAAGAAAATTTTTTCCCCTTGTCTGGAAGAAAGAGAAAATTATTATAACATCCAGGTTAAGGTCATAAAACTTGATATATTTTTAAAAATAATAAAACCCGCAACTATTTTTATGTTTAAGAATGGTATATGCAGCCTGCACTTCACAGCACAGTCAGACGGAGATTTGATTTCTGTTCCCGCCTTCAAAGAATACCACGGTTTGAATGGGAATAGTCCCATGCTTAGACTTTCAGATTTCAGTTGAAATCTGAAGTATCTGATAGTCTTCAACACTAAGAATATAAAAGATTATCTGCTTTGTTTCACCTTGATGATCCTTAAATGCCAAACCTTTCATAGTAAAATTGTAAAAAGCACTTCATTAACTATTTGCAGCATTTTCAAGCCAAACAGACTTAAAAATCATCAGCCTAGAGGCTACGTCTGTGTCCTAATACTTCCCTCACTGAATACTAAAGATTTTGTGGACCTTGAAGGTATTTTTACATTTCAGCTGTAGTATGTAACATTGATGACATTTTAAAGGTTTAATTGAAGAATATTTACCGTAGTAGAATTCCTCAGGAAGTGCTAGGTGACAAAAACCTAGTGTTGTGAAATTAATTGTACTACTAATGTGTAGCTGAAACAAGTGGAAAACTTGAACCCAAAGAAACAACTCATTAATCTTCAACCAGCTGTACTGTAGTAGGTGAATCACTTCTGCATTCACATCATTATCTTAAAAAAAAAAAAAAACTAAGGTATTTTTTAAGCAGAAAAAATGACTTTACAGACCAAATATATTGCATAGAAATGTTTATCACCAGAAAATATTTTCTGAGTTAATTCTTTAAAGTCCTTAAAATTCAGTTTTAAAAATACATTATTTTTTCTATATTTTAGTAAAAGAAAAGTTTTGTTTTCTCCCTTTCTTCAAAAACTATGTCTATTTTTAAGAGAGAAAATTTAAAAAAAGGAAGAAGTTCAAATGTTTACCTTTGGGCATTGTGATAGGAACTTAAAAAAAGATTATGACTTTTGATAGCATCCGTCTTGTTTATGTATTAGATTATTTGTACAGTATTTCCCAAAGAATTGCCAAATAAATTTCTTGATCAGTGTTTCAACGCACAGAGAAAATGGCATATTTAGAGTCTGCTGTATCAACATAAGTGATGTCTGTTTTTCTTAATTTTATTATTACTATAAGTTATAACATATTCTTCTTGAGTAAACAAACAGTAAATTAGGAAGAGCTAAAAGCTGATGAAGCTTTGTGCGTTTTTTTTAATTTTTCTTTTCAAATTTTCCTTACATATCAGTTATGTTACTAGCTCTTGACCTTGACCACATCATTTCCACAGCTCAATTCATTATGACAGATAAAAGAGGAAAATAGTAACCAGTAACTCAGATCCTTTTCATGGTATGAAAAAAAATCTTGACATAGCTCAAAAATTTAAAAAATAACTCCTAGTTACTGCAATTGCAGTTACTATTGTGACCAACTCATTATAACATCTTGCAACCTATCTAGAACTGCATTTCTGTTGCAAGAATTAATTTTTTTAAAAAGTCACTGCAGATTTTTTCCTTCAAATTGAAACATCTTAATGGACTTGAATTTCAGAGACTTTGAAATTAAGATTTTCTCTATACTTTGAAATACTACAGTTTGACCACCAAAAATGGGAAGTACAAAATCTTTAACCACATTTGATAATTCTCAGTCAGAAAATGAATTCTCAATTTTATATAACTCCATTTTCTATTCCAAAGATAATGCATATATAATATGCATATAGTATGCATATATAGTATGCAACAACTAGCATAACATATGGAGAATGCTAAAGAGGGAGAAGACACAAAGAATAGCACCTGAAGATTCCAGACTCAAGAACTTTTAAAAGTAACTAACCAGCTAAGAAAGAATTCTGCTGTGAATAACTAGGTAGCCTGGTGAGAACTTCTTGGAGAAGCAGCTTCTCAAAGGCTAAGAGAGCTGGAATTTCTGTGTGGAAGGAGGATGAGGGAAAAGAAGCGGCAGATGAAAAGAAGGTATCAGTATGTAGTGTGGCACTAGTCACAGAGGAATTGTTTGTTTTGTCTCTGTTTTTAAGTGAGATGTGGATGTTTCTGAACTTAGCTGGCCCTGAATGGATGTTTTGGAACACCAGAACAGAAAAGGTAGGTATTGAAGGGACAACAAACTTAAAGCAATTGCAGAATTAATCTTTAGTAGGGCTGCCATCACTCAAGCTGAGTAAGAAATAGGAATAAAACAGAAAGTTAATAAAAACTGGGATAAGGCAAGGGAAGTGCACCAAGACCTCAAGGACCTCAACAGTATTCACCTCAGGTTGACATAAAGGTTCTGAAATTCAGCAATATGACTCAAAGTGAGAATTAGAGTACAAGACTGATGTTTCAGGACTTCTGTCTTAGTATGTCCTCTGAATGAAATTATTGGAGGAAATTGGAGGAATCACTAATTTCACAAATTAGTGATTGAATTAGAATTTGTTGTACTATCCAAACAATTCCTTGAAAATCTTGATACATTGTTTTCCTTCTTCCTTCATCTGTGGTATAGCTGTCTTGCCTTTACAGTAATCAGCATATAATTGTTCAACAACTAATTAACAAAGATACTGACTTAACAGTAATTGCATTTATTTGAAAGTCAACATTTCTGTTTCGTTCCTCCTTTAGTCTGGACATCAGTACTTGTGCTTTTATATATATGAATACACTGCGGAGTACGCCAGGCAATATTCTGTCAAAATATAGAAGTCCATTGCCTTTTTCTTGCAATGATCGGGCATGTGGCTACAGGGGAGGTCCGGGCTTGCCATGGCCTGAGCTGGTTTAGCTTGTTTGAACTGGCTGGCAGCCAAATAATCACTTGTTTGAGGTGAAACTCTGTGAATGTCTGTGGCCAAGTCTGACCAACAGAGGGAGTCACGGCACAGCAAACCATTGCACCGTTATCAGTTGAGTCTGGCTCTTATCTGCTTCCAGGCTTCAGCTGGGATAAAGCCAGTACCCTACTAGTTTCCTGAGAACTGCTGACTCAGGAGAAAGTGGGGGAGCTCCCTCTATGAACACTGACATACCTCGCCCTGCAGAGCCCTGAGGCTGCTGACAACTTGCTTAGTCCTGGTGCCGCATTTTGTCTGGGGAAAGCCCCCTCCATTGACTCAGGACTCAGAGGGCTGCTGCAATGGGGGGAACAACTTGAGACAAAAAGGGTAGTTTGACTAACGATAACCATTTACCCTATTTTAATTAGATTGTGCGGATTTTCAGTTAAGGTGACCCCACATTTGAGTCCAACGGGGAGTGGTTTAAAAAGTCATGGATTTATGAGGGCTAAAGATGGGATATTTCAGGAAACTAGCTGAGACACGAAGGAAAATGTGAATTTCTGTGGTCTTTAAATGAACACTGTCATGTAGACAAAAGCATGAAGTGTTAATGAAAAAGACAGAAATACAATTGAAATACCTCTTTTCATTGTTTGAAGAGTGAGAAATAAAATGAGCTATAGCAAATAATGGAGATAAGTTTTGATTTCTGATCAGTTCAGAATATTCATTATTTTTAGTTCATGGAAAGCTCAATTCTCTCAAGAACTGTAAAATTGGAAGCAGAGCTGCATCTCAGACAGAAAAAGAAGTAGCTTTCCATATCTGGGCACATAGACTGAAGCAGCGTGAGAAGAGCTGGAACATGTCAGTGATGAGAACTGAATGAGTAAGCCAGAAAGTAAGTAGGGAAGATGAGGGAGATGTTACCCAGTTCTCAGATAAAATGTCTCATGTTTCCTCTAGCTTTCTTCCAATCCCTTGATATGCAAGTACACACTTTTTTTTTAGACTTTAATATAGTAAGAACACTTGTGCATGACCATAAATTAAACTTTAAAGATGATAATATGAGAAACTCATAGATCATAGAAGGGGAAAACTGATTGGTCAAAACTGACCTGGGACTAAACTAGTAAGACAAAACCTAAAGAAACACTCAGACTTCACAGATGGTGAAGTGGAATACTTGGGAGAAGGATGTGAAAAATAGGGCATGGTGGAATGCTGGCTTACTAGGAATTTATGACATGCTGGATATAAAATCAGTAAAACAAAGGTCAATGGACAGAGGGAGGATCAGCTGTTTATTTAGGACTGGGAGAAGTGAAACTGTAAGGTAAAGCAAACCATGTAATTGAGGCTACACAGTGCTTCCCCTCAAACAGTTCAGCTTTGAACAGGAAGACAAATGTATGGCTGATCTGATCATTGATATGGCTAACTTCCTTCTGTGACCAGGAGAGAACTGAGGTGCTTTCCCTGCCACCAGTGGGAGATCATTCAACAGAGACAAAGAGGACAATCTGAGACCCTAACAGAATGTAGGCAATTCCATCAAATTAAAATATATTTCTATCATATATAATTTCATACTAATTGCCAAACACTTCCCATTTAAGGGATCACTTATTTCTTTCAATTGCTAATTTAAATGTCTGCCTGTTCTGTTGTAAGGAATGTACTTTCTCTTACGTGTTTCTCCTGAATGTAAGAGTTTGAACTGGGTCATGATGATACTGGTGAATCAGTCAAAACTTTGCAGAGCAGTATTAGCTGTCAGTACATTATTTCAGTGTAGAATTCCGACTGATTTAGCAAAAATGAGCCACAGTGCCTTAATTTTTTTCCTTCTGTATTTTTCTAATGGTGAACTATTGAATTGCTTACAGAAGGGGCATGGCTGGTATTTCATGTTTGAACTACTGACTTTTAAAGCATATAATGATTATTGTTCACTATCGTCCTTTGAAACCCAGACAGGGAAAAGAATACAAGAGAAAATGGTTCGCTATAATTGCTGTGATAGATTGACCCTAGCTGGGTGCCAGATGCCCACCAAAGCTGCTCTATCACTCCCTCCTCAACCAGACAGGGGAAAGAAAATACAAGGAGAGATAGGAGAGGGTGAGATTATTTACCATTTACTGTCACAGGCAAAACAGACTTGGCTTGGGAAAGTAATAAAATTTTTTACTAATCAAATCAGAGAAGTGTAATGAGAAAATGAAAGCAAATCTTAAAAAGACTTTCCCTCTACCCATCCTTTCTTCATGGGCTAAACATTACTCCTGATTTCTCATCCTCCTTTGCCAGAGCAGTGCAGGGGACTAAGAATGAGGTTGCATTCGTTCTTCACACATTGTTTCTACCACTTCTTCCTCCTCAGCGGGAGGACTCCTCACATTCTTCCCCTGCTCCAGTGTGAGGTCCGGCATGGGAGACAGTTTTTCAAGAAATTCTCCAGTGTGAGTCCTTCCCATGTCCCACAGTTCTTAACAAACTGCCCTCGCATGAGTCCCTTCCACAGAATGCAGTCCTTCATGAACCGGCTGGTCTGGCTTTGGTCCCCCATGGGGGTCACGCATTCTGCCAGAAAACCTGCTCCAGCAAAAGCTTATTTCTCCATGGAGCCACAGGTTCTGTCAGGAGCCTGCTCCAGCATGGGCTTCCTATGGGTCACAGCCTCCTTTGGGCATCCACCTGCTCTGGTGTGATGTCCACCACGGGGTTGTAGGTGCATCTCTGCTCCCCTGTAGACCTCCATGGGCTGTAGAGGGACAGCTGCCTCACCATGGTCTTCTTCATGGGCTGCAGGGGAATCTCAGCTCCAGCTCCTGAAGCACCTCCTCCCCCTCCTTCAGTGACCTTGGTGTCTGCAGAGCTGTTTATCTCTCATGTATTCTCACTCCTCTGTGGTTGCAGTTGTGCAGTAGATGTTTTCCCCTCCTTGTTAAATCTGTTATCCTGGAGGTGCTACCACCATCACTGATAGGCTCGGCCTTGGCCAGTGGCAAGTTCATCCTGGAGCCAGCTGGCATTGGCTCTGTCAGACATGGGGGAAGCTTCTGGCAGCTTCTCACAGAAGCCAACCCTGGTAGCCCCACACTACAAAACCTTGCCACTCAAACCCAGTACAATACCCCCCTCACAGTATATTGAAAATATTGTCCATGTATGAGAGTGAATATTCTTTACTTCAGAGGTACAATAGCTATGTACACAACTTATAGCTCTAAGCACTGGAACAAATATGTGTCCTACAATTTTCCAAACTCTCTTGTGAGACTAGCAAGAAGAAACCTTGACAGAATGATGTAAAGCTCTGAGAATAACTGAAAGAATATTTGTGAGTATTTAGTCCTGAGTAGGCATTACTGAGAGACAGAGCTATGTTTGAAAGTATTTCATTTTACCTAAAATATATCATTGTTTAAGATGAACACACAATCACAAAGAGCAGTTATTTACATTTTATAACATGTTTAAAATCAAGGAATACTAAGTCTTTCTTGATGGATTAGGGTTTGGGGATTTTTTGTAGTTTTAAAAAATATATCATTTTGATAAAAATATGCATTATACAGTATAAATATGCAATATATAGAATATATAATGTAAAGATAAATATATTATATATTATTATATATATTAGTTGTTATTAAAGGATATTATATAATGACTTTGCCATTGAAATTGGAAAAAGTACATTAAAAGATACTTTTAAATAACATCTGCAGTTTATCTAAAGTAATTTGTATTTGGATTGCAGTATAGATACAACCTTTTAAGGTAAGTAATGTGTAGTTAATTGTGTCCAGGTATAGTTAGTACATAAGTGCAGAACAACAAAGATCACAACCTGAAGCAGGACGTTTCAATAACAAGTGGGCATCTCTTTTTCAGTGATGACTGCAGTGGTAACAGTCCTTTCAAAACTTAGGTAAAAGATCAGAAATGTGTTTTTTTCTTGGATGTGTATTGGGTTTGTTTTTCTTTTTTCTGTAACTTTCCTATGAATATTTCCCATGAATATAAAGGACTTTTGCATGATTTAGTAATTTTCATGAACAAAGATATTTCTTTACTGTTCATCATGGTTGTCATGTATAAAACAGTATGTAGATAAAGGAGATGACAAAAATAATTTTAGCGTAGTTTCCAGAAGCAGAACTGTGCTGGTTTTGGCTGGGGTAGAGTTAACTAGAGTTAACAGTGACTGATATGGGGCTGTGTTTTGTATTTGTGCTGAACATAACAATAGAATAATAGAGATGTTTTTTGTTATTGCTGAGCAGTGCTCACACAGAGCCAAGGCCTTTTCTGCTTCTTGTACTGCCACACTGGTGAGGAAGTTGGGGGTGCATGGGAGGAGACACAACTGGGACAGGTGACCCAAACTGACCAAAGGGATATTCCAGACCATGACAACATGCTCAGTGTATAATGGAGGAGGGGGGAAGGAGGAAGGTGGGGAAGTTTGGAGTAATGGAGTCTGTTTTCTCAAGTAACTGTAACATGTGATGGGGCCCTTCTAATCTGGCGATGGCTGAACACCTGCCTGCCCATGGGGAGCAGTGAATTAATTCCTTGTTTTGCTTTGCTTGTCTGTATGGCTTTTACTTTCCCTATTAAACTCTGTTTATCTCAATCCACAAGTTTTCTAGCTTTTACACTTCCAATTCTCTTCCTGATCCCTCCAATGGGGAAGTGAGTTCTGCATGGTGTTTGGTTACTGGCTGGAGTTAAGCCATGACAGTCCGTTTTGGTGCCCAATGTGGAGCTCGAAGGATTAACAACAAGGCTAACAACAGATTTGATTGGGATGTGATAGATTGAACGTATATCTTTTAGCGTGATTTAGCTAGTAAACAGCAGGCTCCTGTGTTTGCCATGGAGCTTGTTTTGTGGCTCTCTAAAAAACAAGGTTGCTGCTACAGAAGCAAAAAATGCAATATCAGTGCTATCTGTACCCTCTCACACTGTTCAGTTAAGTAAGTAATGTAGTAAAAAATAAAAACTCTTTAAAAGGGATAAAAGTTATATATTTGTCTAAAAAGGAGTTACCGATGCTTAAATTCTGAAAATATCAAGGGGTTCTCCTATTTGTCTTCCTTAATAAAAAAATATTCACATAAATATTCACATAAAATAGTCACGTAATTTAAGCCAACTCAGGATTGAAGCTGTTTCTTAATTTATTATGGCACATAAATCACTGGGAATCAGTGAACTGAGTTTTGAACACATTCAGAATCAATTTCAGTAATGGAACAAGCAAGCCATGACACCTGAAATGGTAACACAGTGTTAGCAAGCTTCTAAACACTACTCTAAGCACTTCATAAATCCAAGAAATGCTTATCAGGACACGCACATACACACAGATGTGCGCACACACACACACAAGATCTTACAGAATATATAGGCTACAAGCAGACATCCCATTTCATGTGGTCCCCTACCTGTATGCACCTGTGTTGGAAATGTGGATGCTCCAACTTTATGTGTAACTTTGCTGCTTCATGTAAGAAGCTAATGCACATGCCATGTCCCATTATTTCTTGAACAACTGCAAGGACGGTGACTCCACTACCTCCCTGGGCAATTTCTTCTGATACTTAAAAGGAGAATCCTCTGGTTCTTAGATGAATCCTCTGATTCTAAGAGATCACCCTACACCATTTGTTTCACGTGAGGTTCTTTATTTAAGGTATAGTTCCTTAAATATCAAATATTAAAGAGAGGTGTCAAAAATAAAATTATGTATATTTGTAGTGTCATCTTTTCTACTCTACTCTGTCAGTGGAGCTCAGGAAGAAAGTCTTTTTCATCAGCATGTGTTCTTTATGTAAGAGACAGATTTCTGTCATGTGGTTGCAGGCAGCATCTAGACTGACTGGCAGGGAATTAGACTCTTGGATGTCGTTTGCAGATGCTTAACAGAAATTGTGGCTGTTCCACACCACAGCAAAAACGATTTGCCTTAAGGTATCAGGCTGCACCCTACTTCTTTCCTTACAGGCTTTTCAAGCACACATTTTATCACAACTTATATAAGACATCTTTGAAACATCTCCTTTTGGAAATATCTCCTTCAAAATATAGCATTTGGTAGTATATTTTTCTGCCTTAATTATAAATCAGCGAGTATATTTGTAAGGGGACATTTCAGTGTCCTTTTTCTTTAGGAGGCTTTCCCCTTTGGGGTGTTAAAGTGAATATTCACCATGAAATAATATAGCCTTTTAATTTCTGAGAAACGTTAACTATTTTGGTAATTATCGCAACTGTACAGAACTGATCAATAATTTGATTGATTGATCTGTCTGGCTGCCTATTACTTAGTGACCTGACTACAACTTCCTCTTTGAATCATGTTGTTAGTCTTCTGTACCACAGAAATATAACTTTTTTAAGCTGTGAAATAGTTACTTGCCTAGACCCTGTCCTCTGGTGATACTTAACTAGTATTTGACTAGTTAATACTTAGTTCATACTTAACTACTGCTAATATGTTGTTACTTTTATTTACTTACTGACTGATTTCCTTCAACTCTGTTTTTCCCCAGATTGGGCCAGTTATTTCTATAAATGCGTGCAATAGCATTCTTCAAAGAGGATTTTTACCACAATAGATTGAATACTGTATACTGAAATTTTATATGATTAGATATTTTGAAAAAGGAATGCACTGACAGTTGTGTATACATATGTATATATACATACATATTTTTTTTTTCAGGTAATACAGTATCAATTCTTGACAATCCAGTTATGTTAGTAATCCCATTTATGCCAAGGTCTTCTCCATTGCTAGAGTTCTCCTATTTTTGTTTCAGTCACACTGTCAATTTAAAACCTGTTTCCTCAAAAACAGTGTTATGTACTCTTTCTGTGCACGGTGCTGATTCTGACCACCTGGAAAAATTCTTAAGTCCAATGACTACACAGGGAAACTTCAAAGTTTACTTCCAAACTTTAAATTCCATACGTTTTGGTTTTTAAAATTATTCTAAATATATTTTTAATACATTAAATAAAATTATTTAAAATATATTTTATTTTCTTTTAGGGTTTTTTTTAAGTATTTTTGTCTGTAAAATTACTAAAAAATGGAAGGAATCAAACAACTGAAGTTATTTATGTGGCTCTATCTTCTGTTTGTTGTGATGTCTTTCTATGAGCAATATGAGTCTAATTCAGTCTGTTTATCGAATTGATGTCTGTTCTTTTTTCCCGAGTGGCTTCCCTCAGTGACCTAAAGACACAGTACTTACACAGCATATATTCACAAAACTAATCTAATTAATTGTTTATAGGCATTATTTTTTGAAATGGCAACTTAAATTTGTTTTAATATGCAAAATATGCAGCTATAAAAATGGTACATGTATGATTTGGCATGTCATTTCAGAGCCACTCCAGGATTAAGATCACCTTTAGAAAGCAATGGTGATTAGAAGTATAACTTCTGTCAGCCATTCACAGGAACATTACCTGTATGGGGTTTTAAATTTATGTGACAGAGGATGAGGCAAAAATAAGGTAATGACTATTAGTGGTTTGAGGGTTAGATGACACAATAAAAGCACTAGTTCAGCATGTTCATTTTCTTTCACTTAGTTCTTGTTTCCATTACATTCTGAGGAATATACTGTTCATCTAGAGGCCTGTCTGCAGATCAGCATCACTTCTATGCTTCCAGCACTAATAATTTAAAGTCTTACATCTTTGATATTGGTTCCCTGCTAAGTTTCTTCCCTTTCAATTATAATATTGACTTTTCTTTATAGTTTCTTGCAATACTTCATGTTATGTTATGGGCACAAGTGTTCATTCCTAAAAAGATAAAAGGAACACTGCAATGCACTTTTCAACCTTTATACAGGGGATTTTAAGCCTGTGAAAAGTAACATATTTTCTTTCTTTTTCTCTTGAAAATAACAAAGGCAAAAGACTATCTATTTTTCTCTCCTTGCTCCCAATTTTACCAAGTGTCTTCAAAAAGATATATTTCTGTGTATTTGCTAAGAAGTCAGCTTCTCCACAGGCTAATTATCTGCAAGGTGCATCATAATATCTGCAGCCAGAGGAAGATGACCATGAGTGATGACATATGCTTAAGACAGGTCTTTGCAAACATTGCAACTATGACTATTTTGAGACTTTTTTCTCTGAAGAAAAAAAAAATCTTGTTCTTTGTTAACATTTGAGATAAACTAGCCTGGTAATATGCTAATGTGTGTTTCTCTAGCAATTCTCCCTCTCCTTTACTTCCCCAGAAGTAAATCACAGAATCACAGAATATGCTGAAGGGACCCACAAGGATCATCTAATCCAACTCCTGGCCTTGAACAGGAACATCCCCAAGAGCCACACCATGTGACTTAAAGTATCAACCAAATGCTTCCTGAACTCTGTCAGGCTTGGTGCTATGATCCACTTCCTTGGGAAGCCTGTTCCAGTGCCCAACCACCCTCTGGGTGAAGAACCTTTCTCTAATATCCAACCTAAACCTCCCCTGACAAAACTTCAGGCCATTGCCTTGGGTCCTGTCACTGGTCACCAGAGAGAAGAGATCGGTGCCTGTCCCTCCATTTCCCCTCACAAGGAAGTTGTAACTGCAGTGAGGTCTCCCCTCAGTCTCCTCTTCTCCAGACTGAACAGACCAATTGACCTCAGCCCCTCCTCATACGGCTTCCCTCAAGGTCCTTCACCATCTTTATTGCCCTCCTTTGGACACTCTCTAAGAGCTCAATATCTCTGATATTGCAGTGCCCAAAACTGCACACAATATTCAAGGTGAGGTTGCACCAATTCAGAGCAGTGGGAAAATCATCTCCCTCGAGTAGCTGATGATGCTCTGCCTGGTGCCCTCCAGGACACAGCTGGCCCTCCTGGCTGCCAGGGCACTGCTGACTCATAATCAACTTGCTGTTGACCAGGACCCCCAGGTCCCTTTCCAAGGTACTGCTTCCAGCATATCATTCCCCAGTCTGTACAAATATCAGGGTTACCCCATCCCAGGTGTAAAATCCAACACTTTCCCTTGCTGAACTTCCTCTGGTTGGTGATTGCCCAGTCCTCTTATTCGTTGAGGTCTCTCTGCAGGGCCTCCCTGCCTTCAAGGGAGTCAACAGCTCCTCCCACTTTTGTGTCATCTGCAGACTTGCTTAGTATGCCTTCCAGTCCTGTGTTCAAGTAATTTATTAAAATGTTGAAGAGTACTGGGCCTAAGATGGAGCCCTGTGGAACCCCGCTAGTGACAGGTCACCAGTCTGATGTTACCCCATTCACTGTTATCCTCTGCGTTCAACTTGTGAGCCAATTGCTCACCCACCACATGATGTGTTTATCCAGCTGTGTGCTGGACATTTTGTCCAGAAGGGTCCTGTGAGAGACAGTATCAAAAACTTTACTGAAATCCAGAAAAATGATATCAACTAGCTTTTATTGATCTACTAGGTGAGTTACCTTGTCATAAAAGGAAATCAGGTTAGATTAGCAGGACTTTCCTCTCATAAAGCCGTACTGGCTGTGACCAACGACTGCTTTGTGTTCCAGGTGTTTTTCAACACCTCCCAGAATATTCTTCTCCATAACATTACCAGGCACTGAAGAGAGACCAACAGGCTTGTAGTTTCCAGGGCCTTCCTTCTTGACCTCCTTGAAAATTGGTACAACCTTTGCCAGCTTTCAGTCAGATGGGAGCTCCCCAGATTCCCAAGACAGCTCAAAAATTGAGAGAGGTTCTGCAATGATATCAGCCAGCTCTTTGATGATTCTGGGATGAATCCCATTAGGCTTCACAGATTTCTAGGGATCCAGCTGGAGCAGCATATTCTTCAGGGTCGGCTGGAGCTGATCATTCTGGCAGTCATGGTCCTCTAGCTCAGAGCACTGAGACCCCTTTGACCTGTCATCCATGTTGAACACAGAGGTAAAGGATGTATTAAACTCATCTGCCTTGTCTCTATTCCATTTGTTAGGTGACCATCCTCTTTCTGTAATAGGCCACTGATATTTCTATACTGTCTCTTCCCATTAATATATTTAAAAAAACTCTTTCTATTGTCCCCCGCATTTCTGGCCAATTTCAACTCTGGTTGAGCATTGGCTGCATGAATTTTCTCTCTACAGTGGCTAGCAGTATCTGTGAATGCTAGCTTCTCTGCACTTGTGAACCAAAGGTTAATGGACAGCATGTCAAAATGGAAGTAGAGGTGACGTACAAGTAAGCATTTCTGCAATACTACTGAGGAACTGAAATATGACATAATTACACTAAAACTAATATTTTATTTTATGTTTGCAGACACCATCAGGAATTCATTACCTAGAAAGCAGACCTCGTTTGAGTTTCAGAGGCACAACCGAACATCAACCAGAAAGAATCTGACCATGATGTTTCTCTTCAATTTTGTTACACTTGCTCTAAAGACATCAAGGGATGCAAATTAATCTGCTTTTGTATGGAACCAGGTGTTACCATCTGTATGAAGACATTATATTTCAAAGTATATTCCAAAAGTAAACTAATTTTTTCTTTCACAATCAGCTTCTCTATTTTTCTTCTTAGGGTTTTTGTTGTTGTTTTCTTGCTCCACTATCCGCTTTTAAAATATCTCTTCTTATTCTTTTTTTCCTGTGTGATTTCATTATTGACTGCATTCACGAGCACATACAGACCAGCAAATTTCTACACTGTGCTAGGCTGTAACGTTACAATTTGTCTTGCATACAGCAGGGTATACATAGCAGGGTAATGTGTTTTTCTCAGTAGTGCAAAGTGTGTCTCATGACATGGAATCTCCACCACTGCAGGAAGAACACACTTTCTTAACTTTAGCCATGACTGGAGCAAGGACTTCCCTTCCTTCCCTTCTTTTCCAATCTCTTTTGAAGCAAGTTTATAGAAACCATTTTTCTTTCTTTTAAGAAAAAAAAAAAGAGTAATACTTGGATAAAATTGTTTTACCTACTTTGTTTTTGTGTGTGACACTTCACTGTTTGAACATTACAAACCTGTTATTTATCACAGTTTGTTTCCTTCTGTACAGAGGATGTACATAGGATATTGCTCAGTTAACAAGACTGATTACCCATCTTGTACAGCTATGAAGATCATAAAATTCTTCACGTACTAACCTATCAATAACTGATATAGGATAGCATTGATACTTTAGCATTTATACTATAAATAATCACATTAACATTTCTGATTTTATGTGTGAACATTTGGAACATAACTTTTGGTGGGCTGATATCTTTATCACGTAAATATTCTAAAATTTTAAAGGATATTTAAAAATATTGCTGTTCTTGAGTTTATACGTATTTACTCTTTAACACAAATGTATTTGTAAACAAGGGTGCACAATACTGTCCTTGAAAGAGAAAATGGAGAATGCAGTGCAAGGGAATGCAGCCATAGCATGGTAATAGAAGAGGCAAAGAATGACGTTGGTTGACATTGGGAATATAAACAACTCACTAGCAGTCAGTTAAAGATATTAGATCTGGACAAAGAGGCTTTTAAGGGTAACAAAATTAACAAAGAGCAAGTACCTAATACATAAAATATACCATACATAGTAACTTAGTCTGTAATGTAGACCTTTAGACTTGCAAAGTGTGAAGCAAGGTGTAAAACTGTGTTAGAAAATACACACAAATAGTCCCAATTGAATCCTGGAATAAGGAAGAGAAAATGCCATCATCAACACCACACTCATCCAGGTGAAGAATTTGGGATGCTGACACCTTGATGTAACTCCTCATTCTTTCTTCTTAAGAATACTGGTAGTGTGTACCTGGACAGTAAGCATGACATCAAAGAAAATCAATACAGCAGGAAACATTTGTGCAACAGTTTTTAACTGCATTAATATTAATATTTATTTTGCATTAATTGAATATTTTGGATTGTGAATGTCAGTATCACCATATCAGACTAGCTGTTGTAATGTTGGGTTTTATTTAGATTGTTAAGATTGAATTTACCCTAACAAGTTCTTGAATTTCTGTAAAATGTGTGTGACCTTTTTCCCCATTACAAAATGTGAAATGCAACATAGCCAGCAGTCCCCAGGATGGATGCAGCTGACCAGAGCAGCCCATAGAGACTCTACTCTGTTTCCTGCATCTCAGGAGTCACCTGACTAGGTCACGAATCATGGCTTTACTACATGCTCAAGGCTGAGTTATGGGAACTTTTGAATTTCTTAGTCATGCAGGGTATGCCACCTGTCATTTCTCAGGGAATACACATACAGCATGTATGAGGTTGGTTCATAGATCATGTGTTCTACTTGATCCTAAATGTTGGGTTGTTATGATCTAGGGTTGGTCTTGTGCTTGGTCTGTTTCTTGCCATTTACGGTTACTGGGAGTGTTGGGAGCAACACAAGAGTGCGTAAGCGTGGAGACTAGCACCGTATTTTACACATCAGAAGGGTATCTTTTATGTGTCTAACAAGTTCTGTAAATGTAGCCTTGATTTTTCTGAGATCTGTATGACAGGTTGTATCATGATAAATTGGAAAGACTGTGTAAAGATTGCAGTATCAGCTAGTACTCTGCCAAGACAAACATTGTTTGTTTACTTCCTGTCTCGCTGTTATTGCCTACCACACAGTCTGCCTTTTTATCACCTATTTAATGAACTACAGAACTATCTTTCATTTGTGCTTGTTATTCATCTTGCCGCAAAGTTTCTCGACGGGTGTGTTAATAGAATTAATGCACAGCAGTAAAAGAGAGTAGAATCCAGAAACAGAATTAACAATCTAATTTACTTTTGCAGAACAACCACTGAGTGAACACATATGCCACTGAAATAGATGAGCACAACTGTGGCAGCTAAGACACTAATGCACTGCAGTGGGCATGAAAGCCTGCTCTGAACACTGAAACCTGTACATGTGTGCATCTCAAGAAGCAGGCTATACAATATCTACCATTAAAATATGAGCTAGATTATTTAACATATGTTTTAAATAACAAAAAGACATGATTTTATAGACAGCATTCAAATAGTTGTGAAATGCAATTATTCACATAAGACATATGCTTCTGATTAGAAGTAAAAATCCATAAAGTAGAATCTGACAGGCAAACACAGTGCTCCGTAATGCATACATTTGACATGAACCATATGGTCTGCAGTCAAGAACAGAAAGCATCATATAGGGTGAAAGCCAGTACAGCAAATTACAAAGACAGAATAGGATCTGAGAACTGCTTTTGAGAACTATTTTTGGAAAGCCAGTGTATCTGTGTACCTAATTTATTGAGAATGTTCTTTATAATTTTCATGCTATGAACATTCCTCTTCAGTAATAGCGTTTTAATACCCTTGCAGAAATTAAACAGCAAAGAAGTATCTGTCCTCTTGTATCTCTGAGGTGAAGAGATGAAAGTCAACATTACTTACATATCAGAGACACAGTGAAAAGAAAGGGTGAATTAAGTACTATTTCCTCAACATCCACTCTTTTCCTTTTTTATTTAAGATTTCTGAGTGTGCACTAATTTAATTCAGTATTACCATTAGAATATCTCAAAGTAGGAGAAGAATGTAAGCTAACAGCAGACTAGAGCCTCACTTCAATAGGTTTGGTCAGTCAGATGAAAACCTTCCATTATAAGCATCTCCTAAATCTGATCTGTTATGTGAAAGATACTAAAGCTCTTGTATTTCTTTGTCTGTGATAGAAAATGCATTATGTGTCTCCACGAATTATACACAAAAGATACTGTTTGTAAAACAAGCACGCCTGCTGGGTTTAATCACCACAAGCAAAAGTCACTTTAAATCTGCTACTAACAGCACTTTGGCATCTTTTATTAGTGACTGTATAAAAGCCTTTGATTTTTTAAAATACATTGGAGCTATTTTCTTTATAAGTGGTGGTATAACAATATTCCAACTGACCTTCATCTTTGCTACTGCTTTTATGCTGTGCAGATTCTCTACTAATAGTTTAAAAAAATAAACTCAGGGAAAGAGATGATTAGTCACTTGCCTTTCATCTCTGGGGCTGCAGTCAATTTGCCTTTAATAGGAATATCATATGCTCTTCAAATCAGATGTCTTTAAGTCTACAGTGTAATACTTTTTGATGACCTTGGCTTCTAGGCCAAAGCAAAGAAGAACTAACCCTTTTTTTTTTCCTAGGTGAGTACTACCAATTTCACATTCTCCTAGTTGATTAGAAAATGAAACCTGCTGATTCAGAGAGAACTGAGTAGAAAATATGGCATTATACCTGCCATCATTTTATGTCACCTCCCCAAGAGAAGCAAAACTGCATTTAATGATATGTCAAATGTATTTTCCATTTAAATTTTTAATCCACTACAAACTGATTTTAGTCATACCTCTAGGAATAGAGGTATTCTATTCTACTTCTTACACTAATTTCAACCAAGACAAAGGATAACTAGACATTGAGTGTGAGAGGTATCCTCTCAGTTCATCGGTCTACAGAAGGGCTTTATATCCCAGTTTAGAAGATCTAAGAGACATGTTGCAATACCAGGACTACAATACAGTCATGTAGAGATGATCTATTACCCAACTTACAAATAGTGGCTGAGCTCATCGTGATATGGGAAAAATACTAAAACTAAACTCTTAGTAAATTCTGCTTCATTTAGACTTATGTATAATGAGTTATTTTTTCTCACAAGTAACTTGTACTATGTACTTGTCATAGAATCGCAGAACGGTTTGGCTTGAAAGAGACCTCAATTATCATCTAGTTTCAAGCCCTCTGTCATGAACAGACACCTCCCACTACACCAAGTTGCTCAACTCCCTGTCCAACCTGGCCGTGATAGATTGCAATGGAAATATTCACTGCATGTTCTTTTGAGAAGAATCACACATAATATACTAGAATTAGCTTCCAGCTATTTTTTCCATGCTATGAATATTTTTTGAGCTGACACCTGGTAAAATGATCTCTTCAGAGATAGTGAGTGAATATTAGTGGTTTTAATAGAGCTGCAGGGATATAAGTAAGTGGCTAATTAGCTCATGTTGGGTCTTTACAACTGTGTATACTAGTCTAATCTGTGTCATATAATTTAGATTCAGACAGTATTATTCCCTAAAACCCATCTAGGAAAATTTATGCATATTGTACATAGCAGCTACACTTAATTGAAAAGAACTGATCAATTGAATTCTGTTGCGTTATGATGATTTTCAGTTCTGACAACATAATCAATAAAATCCCAAAGAAATTCTGTTCAAAAAATGAAAACATCTGGCACTTTATAACTTAATCACCCAAACAGATGAAGTCTACAAACTTCACTTATTCCACTTAGTTATCTGATTGTGGCTGTAATCCAGGAAAAATCTAAACACCCCCAGAACACAGAACCAATTACACTGGATTTTACTAAAAGTCCATCTAGGTTTGTACTCTGTCCTAGACTGTGACAAGCCACATGGCAAAAACTTTTAGCTACACATTATTCTCAAAAGCTTGTACAGAACAGTCTTAACTATCCTAGACCTGTGCTGTTGTTTTTGCAGGTTTTTTATTCACCTTACCAAGAGATAATATCTATTCTTTGACTGTCTAGGAATCCCACACAGTCTACACTTACTACATACTAACTTCTTTAAGAAGGAATTATAGCTGACTAGCTTTTCCAATATTAACTTCTAGGCTGCAATGGTGCATCTGGAAGCCTGTTACAGGAGGAGTTAGTGATCCACATACTTGGTTCTCATGAACACAGATGCTTGGTGACCATTTACCAACAAGCTCCAAGGGAAAATGGGGAGTGGGGAGCTGTGGTCAGCTTCTAACAGTTCATCCCTTCTGCTTCCCTGTTCCATGTGGAGTCACTCCCATGGGGTACAGTCTTTCAGAAACCACTCCAGTATGGGTCCTTCCCACAGGCTATAGTTTTTGAAGAACTGCTCCAATGTGGGTCCTTTCCGTGGGACACAGTCCTTCAGATACAGAGTACTACAGCGTGGATGGCCGCCATGAGCCCTAGGTCTTGCCAGAAAAGCTACTCCTTCATGGGCTCCTCTCCATTTGCCATAGCTTCCTTTAGGGCACCTGCTCTGCATAGGGTCTTCCATGTGCTCCAATGTGGATATCTGCTCCAGCATGTCCCCTCCATTGGCTGGAGGGATGAACTGCTTCACCATGTGTCAGAGACCAGATTCCTGTCTCACTGGATTGTTTCATTGATGGGTTGAATAAACCATGTTGTCTGTTTGTGTGTGTTGGGGGGGTGGGAAGGGCAAGGCCTAGGCCTGTAGTCAACATGGCTGTGCCCATGAAGAGCACATGGCAGGGGAAGCCATGTGGCTAGGCTGTCAATCAATAAGGCCACCTGGTGGCCCACCCACACCACACCTCCTGGAGCCTCTAAGTGGCTGTGGAACCCCTCGCTTTGGCTAGGGGGACAGCGAGTCAAAGGTCCCGCCTAGTGGGAGTGACCAGAGTCTATAAACAGACACACATGGTCTCCATCTTCCCTTGGCCTCTGTCCTTCTGACCAGTCAACGTGTGACCTCGAGAGTGTTAAATACGTCTCTCTCCTCTCTTTCTCTATTTGTTCTTTCTTCTCCTTATCTCTCTTCCTTTACTTCTGTGGACAACTCAAATACCTATTTTCTGTATTTCACTTAATTTGCGGGTATTTCACTTAAATTGTATGGAGTTTATGTTTGCTGGGTGTAACAAAGGTTTTCTGCTCCATAGCAGTGCTTGCTAGTCCAAGTAATCTGTTGTAATGCTTTTGGGAAGTTGCATGTTGTTTCTGTAAAATCCTTTTTGCCAAAATGGCAAATTAATTTCTCAGCATTTTAAAAGCAATGTCTTAGAGAAAAATGTGTAGTTTTTCTCTGGACATGAATTCAAGGTATCAAAGAATCAAAGACTTTGCAAAGATTCATGTGAACAAAATTTCTTGAAGTCTAAGATTAAGGTGTACAACTGGTAAAAGCGTGGAGATTCTGGACTGGGGTGTAATACCATGGTCCTCTCCAAGGGCTGCAGGGGAATCTCCTCTCCAGCACCTTGAGTACCTCCTCCACCTTCTTCATCATGGACTTCACTTATGCATCTGTAGGGCTGGTTCTCTCACGTTTTTTCCTCACTCCTCTCTCCCACAGTGTTTTTTCCCCTTTCTTTAATAAATTTTCAGTGAAGCACCACCAGCTTGGCTGAGGGGCTCAGCTGTGCCCTGCAGCACGTTAGATGGAACAGTCTGGAGATGGCTACGTCCATCATGGGGTAGCCCTATCTCTCCCCATAGATGCTGCTCCCCTGCAGTCACCCACCATTAAAACCTTTGCACTTAAACCCAAGACATCCTCATTCTAAGTTTTCTTTTTATTCTGAAAACAAAAGCAGGCAGGAAATGCTGTTAAAAGATGTTTTTTGTAGCACAGAAACAATCCTCAGGCATTGACTTTTTTTTATTTATAGTGCATTAGAAAGTAATTCAAATCCCTCTCCTTGAATTCATAAAAAGTCTGATAAATTGCAAAAAAGTAGCGTGTAAACTATATTGCATAGGCACAACTACAGAGCAATAATCCTTAAGTTACATTTTCATTAGAATTATTCTCCTGTTTCTTTGAGCATATAATTTTTTGCTTCACTTATCCCAACTGAATGCTAAGTCATGTGTTCAAAGTGTCTTTAGAGAAAAGGAATAGGTTGCTACCTAAATTTAAAAAAAAAATAAATTGTGCTTGAAACAGAAGCTTATTTAAACACACAGATTGCCATGCATTGGAAGTAGGACTTGCCTATAGGCAAATCAAGTAGAATTGCATGATGAGTAGCGGAAGGAACAAAAAGCAACAAAAGAAATATGCTGTAAATCATTTCATAATGGACCAAGTGAAGTTTTAGTTATAAAAGCACCAGAAGATTCAGCTTGTTTCTAAAGGCAGAATAAAAGTGTCATTTGCTTAGATTATGCTGGTAGGCTTGGACCACAATGCTATATTCCTGATTCTTAAAAGTGAATCTTATGTGTTGCTAATACAATATTAATAAACTACTTATCTAAAAATTTTTTTAAAGAGAAATCAGTAATACAATCTTTTTATCAAAGAATTTATATGGATGCAGTAATGATATACTTTACAGTGTGAAATTCAAGACAATGAATTACGATAAGAACGTTTATCAGATATTCAGAGAAGCTGGTAAGTGCAGCAGAAATGATACAAGGAGTACCATTGACGCATTCTTGGCAGACAACAAATACTGATGTTACAGGAACTCAGAAGCTGAACCATTTCTTCCTAACAGAACTATTTCCTAATATAGGCACATAGTATAGGCATACAGAATGTGAAGAAACTGTCTTGGGTTAGCCTACAGAGGATTCCAAAACAATTATTTCTTGAAATTACCAGCCCTTTTTATCTGACTAATGCTTTGTCAATAAAGACAATACTCCCTAAACCCAGAATGTGATGAAGAATTGAGTAATTATATTTTGTTGATCTTAAAGAAGAACTGAATCCTTTTTTTCCTCTCTGAGTCTTGAAAGACAGAATTATTAGTGGTACTTTCATAAAACCCATGTATAATGAAGTCATCTGAAGACATAGCCACTCTTTCATGTATCATTTGACAAGTAAGTGAATTCAATTAAGATCAAAGTTGCAACTAGCCATCAATAAATTGTTAGCATTTATCAGCCTTGGCTTTATACTCTATTAATTAAAAAGCTAGAAGAGATGCTTATTTAATAAGCTGTTCTGAATATCCCACATCTTTATGCTTCACTAGACAAATTCAAGTTTGGTTTTCAATTAAAGACTCTTTTTAAAAATATGCAATCATAGCTAAAATGTTCCTTTGTTAAAGATGGACCTTTTTTAAGATGGTAAGGTGGTCTAAATGTGACTGTAACGTGGTCCAAGTTAGATCTTATAGTAACCACATCTTACAGCTGAACTTGCTGAATTTCATCTCCTAGGCACTAGATGTTGCACTTTTGGCACAATAAAAGAAAGTTCAGATTTATATTCTATCTATGTTGCTTAATCTACCTGTCACCTACTACTTCATTAAGAAAAAAAGATTAATTCATTCAGTCTCAACTTCCAAGTAGTTCCTATGGTTCTTTTATTTATACTGCATTGACGTTATTCTTGACCTGAGGGCATCAGAAACAGTCACAAGCTCCAGTGGCGGTGTCACTTGCACTGAAACAAAGAGACATTTTTTCCCTAGTACTGGATTGCTAAATAAATATATTTTATTGTAAGAATATATTTTAAATTTCCATTGTTTAAATATTTAATATGTTTTTCTATGTAATATCAAATAACAATGCATGGCTGCATAACAGATACATTCATTCAGAAAAAATTCATGGTGATTAAACGTTCTTAAATTTATTTAATGTAAATGTTGATTTTGTGTCATATCTTTACAAAATTTTCAACATGACCTTTGGCCACCAAGACTGTTATATCATTAAAATAAATTCATGAAACAAAAATGCCCTAGAAAATATATTCTAAGTGGTTTTGTCATCAGTGAACTAACATTTAATACAATGTATTGGAGTGTAATTTTGTGTCAACAAGCATAATTTCAATGATTTATATGTAATATATAAAGCAAAATAAATATGTATGATTAAAAAACAAATTTAGTAGTTGAGAATTATAGCACAGAAACTGCTGCTAAGCACCTAGTAAGCTAATGCAATATGACTGATACTCCATAATGGCAGGTTAGCACAACACATTTAATATGTCAGTGTAAAAGTAATTTCTAGGTGATTTATCTTTGTGACTTCTGAAGTTTTACTTAAACCTCAAAATTTTTTAGCCTTTTCCAAAAGTCTGCAAAATTGGTTTGATTGTTTAAAGTTTATTATATGAAATGTTAACTGTTAATGAAAGTTGGGTTGGTTTCAAAATGGCTTTCAATACACAGAAAAGCTTTGTCTATGAATTATCTAGAATTTCCAAGTGGATATTCTTATCCACAAGTTTTGTTTCAAATATGTTGGAGAACTAAGTCAAGTATTTTAAAATTCAGTCTATAATTTTTTCTCTTAGCTTTGTTTTCATTTTTACTTATATGATATTTTAAGAGGAAAAAATTTCCAACCAATTATTAATTTCAGTTCAAAGGTGTTTTGTTGTTTTGTTTTTTTTTTCCCTGACATCAAAAAATTGTGTCTTTAGAGGAAATCAGAATTTTCTTAAAAACATTATTTTGGGGGGACAAACAATATTGAATGGCATTTTTCATACCCTGTTTTAAATAATATCAAAAATCGATTTTTAATTAACAAACATTAAGCATTGCTAAAACCCCCACGTGTATCAACCCCCCCGCCAGTTACTTTTGTAAAGATGTATCTGTATTCTTAACTGGAATATCCATGTCTTCGCCTTTTGTTCGTTTCACTGTGTTTTCCTATCTCATCTTTGACTTTAATTTACAATTTTTCCATGCAGAAAAGAAACACAGTAATAGATCAGTTGTATCTGGGATGAATTGATATGGGAAGCTTGATCCAATGTGATTATGGAAATACAATTTTAAGATTCCAAGTGTTGTCATAAGTGGCTCCTCTTGACAGTATGATTTTAGGAGGCATGCAAGAAGATTATCTCTTCCATACTTTCTCAGCATAGATATAAATTTTTATTACAGACACTGTAAAGTAGTACCATGAAAGAAATCTTACCTGCTACTTGAAGGCATTAAACAATGCCTTCAAAAATGAGTTTAGATATTGGTAAGTCCCAGGATCACCACAATCTTTCACATTACATCCCCTTTAAATTGAAGATGTTCTCACATACAATACCACTTGGTCTCTTTCTCTCTTTTACATTTGTATATGCATGCATATGTGTAAATTTATGTGTGCCTATACACACAGAAATAGTTATTATGCAAGCAAACAAAATTGAATTTTGGATTAAACATAAAACATTCAGGTTGTATGCCTAAAACCAAATTATCGATTTGTATTTAATCCCAAGTAAAATGTTTAATCATGATAAAGTATCTCCTAGTGATAGAGAGAGAATTAAGAGGAGAGTTATCAAGGAAAACATAAGAATATGGTATCATGCCGTGTTTGCCTTTAATATTGTGAGACATGAAAATAAATCATTGCAAGTGACAGTGTTGGCTTTAATATACCTTCTATTGATAGAAGTCCTATCAATAAAAATATCCCCAAATTGTTAACCTGCCTTTTATTAAGATAGTTGGTGAAAAAATTCCAGGAGTTAAACAGGAGAATTACTGCTTTCTGTCTTCTCCCTTCTTTTCAGCTTGCCTTACTGAGTGGGTAGAATTAATGAACAGCATGAGCATGATGACTGAGGGAAGTTAAGTAGTTGAGAAGGAAAAATCACATGACACAGGAAATCTTGGCACTCAGCACTAGTTGAAAAGAATAAAAGATAGCTGATAGTCCCTGTGGGGTTTTTTGTTGGTTTTGGGTTTTGGTTTTGGTGGGGGTTTTTGTGGGTTTTTTTTCATTTTTTTTAATAGCACAGTAGTGCTTCTATTTTGATACAGTTTTGGCTGTCAAAAAGTGATCTGACTGGGATCAAAACTCAAAAGCATGATATACCAGCACTTCAGAGATCAGAGCCACAGTCAGTAGGATTTTGCTACCAGCTATTAGAGATGGTAAAACGGAGAGAAGCAAAGGAGTGAAAGCTGATCTTTCTCACGCTGAAATCAATAAGAGATTTGCCACTGAGTTCAAAAGAAGCAGCAAGGCAAAACACATAGTCAAGGAGAGAACACTCAGAGGACTATCTAGAAAGAAGAGGAAAGAAAAGAACAAAGCAAGATATTTAGGGAGTGAGGAAAATGCTTTGAGAAAAGGTAAAAATGCAAAAGATTAGAGAATAGGAAGAAAAAGTCTTGAATTAGAAAAGCTTTCACAAATTTTAAAAGTACCTCCTTATCATGTTTCAAATGCTATTTTGATCTCAGAAAATCAGGGAGTTTTATATCTGATCTTCACTCTAGAATTGACAGTGAACAGACAATTCCTTAAGCCAATTTAACGAGTGACTTTATGCATACATGCACATACGGGTACATATAAATGATATGAATCTTTGTGACTTGCTCATGGTTTTATTAGATTTAAATTCCAAAGAAGAGAAGAGTGAGTTCATTCTATGTTTGCTGAGGTCAGGCTGCAACCACATTGAACACAAAGAGAATTTGTGGAAATTTTGAGAGACCTTGGACTGTTTCCCCCAGTGCTCTCAGGTGAGAGGCTTTATGACAGGTCTGTATACTATTGCTTGGTCCTTCTTCAATCAGTTTGTACTGTTTCCTAGTTTGTCTTACATGTCTTGCAACATGACTTATGCTATTAATTAATAGGTAAAATAAGTAAAAAGGAAAACAGAGTCTGTATCTGTTTTGGAAAAATAATTTCATTCAGTTCAAAGCTTCTATTACTCCTCTAATCTGAGTTTATTGTTTATATTACTCTGTATATTCAATGGAAAAGGGAAGCTTTCTACAGAGAAAGATTTGGCACATATATTAGAATTGTGGCATTCTTTACTCAAGATGTTTTCCTCTTCTTGGGAGGATTCTTACCCCTCTTTCACGGTCTAGCACTCCTTATTGACTCAATTAGAATAAACAAATTACTTTTAAGATTACAGTCATGTGACTGTCTCCTTCATAATATTCAGTGCTAATTGATACTAAAATTATATATAATTATAGAAAGCCCAGGTAAAGATTGCATTATTATAAATAACACAATATTTCAAACTTGAGCGAGTTAATGATACAGATTTTAAAATCCACATATTTAATTTCTGCAACTGGGGGGAAAAACACAATGTAATAAAAATATGTATAAAATGAAATATTGAAATATTTATAAATGAAGAAACTATTTATCCTTAATAAATGGGTTACAGTAGTAAATGAAAATAAGGTTATTAAATGCTTTTGATTTGATAAGTCCTTGTATATCACCTAAGCAACCTCAATATTCAATAAGAATAGTGTGGGAAGATGGCTGGCAGAAAAAAAATTAAATTCACATCCTAACAGAAGTTATAATGGTATGGAAATTATAGGGTAAAGTGCAGCTGCTACTCCCTGGATGGAATGCAGCTGGCAGCTCCATGATGATTACTCACACAACAGTAAACACCTGCTAAGAGGGAAGGAAGGGAGGATGGAGCAGAATGGAGACGCTGTGGCCAGGCTCTGTGGAAATCATTACAGAGAGAGGACCTAGATGGTACTTTGCACCTGATAAACCATATAGCAACTGTCACCCAAGGGAGTTAGGAGATGTCCTGCTGCTGAGGAAACAACTGTGGCAAAATCCCACTCCTCAGATGGACTTGGTTCATTAAAGCCTAATTGTAATATTAATGTACACCTCCATCCCAAAGTTACCCACCTCCAAGGTACAACCACCCCCCACTCGGCATGTGCTCTATATTTCTTTTACTATCTTTAAAAGTGAAGTGAGAGAATTTTACACCAGTCAGTAACAAAAGTATGTATGACTAAAGTCACTCAAGCTCCACTTAAACATAAAGAAATAGTATAAAAGTAAGTCGAAAATGGGAGTAAAGTGTGGGAAGACTCCATTGTAACTGCTGGGATCAATAGATGGACTGGATCTGTCTTCTCCCCCATAGGGACACCTGTTGGGCAGGAACTATACTCTGCGTGTGTTGAATACTTTTATTGGGATTAGAGCTTGTCTGTGTGTTGTTTTAAATATGTTTTTGCAGCCTGATACTATCACCAGCAATCTTAAAACAATTTTATATTAATAAAAAGTGTTATTCCTGTGAGTCCTTCACAGGCACTGGCAGTTGCTAGCAGTGGGTAACCACTCCAATAAAGTGGAAAGACCCACTGAGGGGGTCTCCCTTATGCTATTGGCTTTGCTTCCTGAAAAGGGCAGTTGAATCGTCCTCCGATCCAGTAGGAATGTTTGGTGAAGGGTCCCCAGCATGGGATGCTGACAGATTGGTCGGGCGCAAGGCTCTCCACTTTCCTGGGGCACTGACAGACAAATTGAATACTAAGGGTCGAGGAAATCTCTCCACAGTAAGGGTCAAGGAAACCTCTCCTTTTCACATGACAGGTAGTATTCCATTGAAAAAATAAATATATGAATGCGTGGGTTTGTGTGTGCGTGTATTGTTTTCTTTCCTTTGTGCGTTATTTATTATCTGAAAGGTAAGGTAAGTTGGCTCTGAAGAAACTCATCATAAACTGTCAAAACACCAGGAAACAAATCAATGGTTGGTTAAATGACTGTGCTTTTTGGAGGAAAATATATTTCAGTTTGGGGCCCTAAATTCATTATGCGTCAGTGCATACTGAGTGAAAAACACTATCTCTTGTCATTAATGTGTTTATTAAAGGGTCTCGTCTTCAACACCAAAGAGTCAGTTTTGCTTGATTCCTATTTCATGTTTTCTTTGATGCGTTGTCTGACAGTAAAAGGTAACGCACACAGCAGCTTTCAAAGCCTTCTAATTGATTTTAATATTTAAGTAATTTTTTTAACAGGAACAAGCTTAAGTACGTTATTAGCTTTTATGACTTACTGGAATACCTCAGTGAGAAATTTAGATTCAATAAAAATTAAATTTAAAAAAATTCTTCATACTTTGTAGTTTCCAAGAATGGATTTTTAATTATTTAATTTTTCCATAGTGGTGATCTACATCTGAAATTTTCAAGCCTTGCTGAGCTTCTCAATTTCTTTTGTTTTTATTCATTGACTACTTCTTCATAAAGGACAAAGAGGAGAAGAGAGAATTCTAATTGAAACCACTCAATACAAAAACAAGCAAACAAATGCAGTTCCATTCTCAGCAGATTTTTAGAGTACGATAAACCTGTTTTATTGGTCTTCTGTAATAGTATGACAAAGAAGTACCATGAGAGAAGTGTTTCATCTATAGAAATTTTATTGCCAGATTATATGTTAGTCCTTCAGGAATACCAAACTGTCTTTAAGGTCATAATGAAATATGAAACATTATATAACTGGTAATAGAAAAAAATTTCTGGCTTTTTTTGTCATACATCAAGGTGATACTCTACTCCATATTTTTGTCTATGTATCTGCCTAATCACAATGGGAACAAGTGTAAAGCTTTTTTGGGGCAGTAATAAGGTAAAGAAAGCCCTTAAAGGTGGAGGTTGTCTCCCCTATACAGCATATAAATAAATAAATAGAACTGGAAGGAACTATGATTGTTCTGTGCCCCTACCACAAGCACTAGTTCTTTTGGAGCAGGGTAGCTCATTTCCAATTACTTTCCCACAGATGTTGTAGCTTGGGGTAGTCATCTGACACTCATTAGCGGTAACTAAAAAAATTTTGTTCACTTGCCTATGCTCTTCACATTGCTAAAACATTTTTATGGTCAAGAATGAGAATGTAGGTACATTCCTCAGTGAATGATTAAGCAAACAAGTAATCCAGAGTACATATTGCTCATGAAGTTATTGAACTTACTTCATGTAGCTTAAATAAATTACTTATATTTTTTCTTGTTCAGTTCAACCCATAAACCAAATGCTGATGGCATGAGCTTATGGTGTTATTAGTTGGGCTTTGAACTACTAGGTAAAGAAGTAAAATAATTAATTGTCAGAAGAAGAGCATTACCAGACTGTCAGTGCAAGTAATTTCCTCTTTTGAGGCAAGATTATCAAGGAGAATCTTGTTTTCCCTGGACATACATTTGAATTGAAAGATATGTATTTATTTTAGACGAGGAAACATTTATATTGCTTTTCCTTTCTAATTTACTAGAAATACTTGTCTCCTCAGCTCACAAAATATTACTACTAAGAATAAAACTATTTCACCTCAGAGAGATTACTTTAGAGATGCATTTAGCTATCCACTAGTGAACTGTAATGTTTAGAATGTTCTTATACAGCTGTTAGGTAGTCTTCATTAAATAACTCTAAAAGAAGAGGAAGGAAGGATATTTATGGTTATGGTATATGTCTTAAGGAATCATTATATGTGGTGAGACCCTGCTACCCAGGAAATAACAGGACATCTACCTGCAAGTAGAAAGCAGTGAATAAATACCTTATTTTGCTTTGCTTATGCACATAGTTTTTGATTCACCTACTAGACTTCCTTTATCTTATTCTACGTCTACTCACCTTCATTCTATTCTCTTCCCATCCCATCGAGAAAAGGGTGATCAAACAGTGTGGATGTTTGGCTGCTGGCCAGGTTCAGCCTAGAGCAATCACTCATTCCGCACAATAAATAAAAAATTGTCTTGAGGAAAAAAAAAGTAGCAAGAAAAAGTGATTGTGGTTTCTTGTGGGTTTTTTTGCTGGTTGGTTGATTTCTTTGTTGTTGTTGTTCCTCCCCATCTCCAGATTTCAGAGAAGTATTATTTAGGTATAAGAAAAAAAAAGAACATGTGGCGAGAAGAGCTTTCTAGCTGTTTTATCTACATTTCCTCTTTCAGATTGAATTTTTAAATGTTAAATATCACACATTCTACAGTATTTTTATTTCTGATTTAACTGTGTTGTTTAAGAGGTGATATGGTTTGAAGCTGGCTCCCTGCTAAGTCTCCAAACCTTACCACCAGAAGTCCCCCCCACAAACCTCAGGGAGAAGAGGGAGAAAAAAACTACGAAAGACCCAAAACGAGAGAGAAACAACGAAAGTGAGATATATAAATATATTTACACTTATATACAATTAAAATATACAATTTCACAAGGGAAAGGGAAGGGGGAAGGGAAAGGGAACAAAACTAAAATAAAATATATAGATATCCCAATTAGTGACCCAATATCTAACAACTAAAAATTTAGCAAAGAAAATAGCTCACTACTCCCCTGGGACAACCGAGAGTTGCTCCAGAACGATCGCCGGCAACCTCTGTCTCCCAAGGTCGGCAAGGTCTTACCAGGCCTCGCTCCCCAACACGGCAGACTCAACAGCAGGGGACCTGCACCTCCAAGCCGCCGGAAGGAAAGAGAGCGAAGGCCTCTCCTCCTCTCTTCTTATAATCTGGTTTACGTAAAAATCGTAGGGAATACTGGGTAAATCTGGACCCTTCCTTGGTTACAAACTGGTCACCAAGGAAGGCCTAGGCCAAACTACCACAAGAGGTTTAATTAATTATGCCCAAAAGTCTTTTATTTCTGTTCTATATTAGTGAAAAAAAGTTTCTACTGCGATAGTAAATAAATACAGACATTGCAATGCTACATTTTATTTTTTAAGTAGAAATGTAGTTGTGAGTGGAATTCATTAAAAATATTTTTTAGTGGCTTCAGTGCTCAATTTGATAAAAAAAACCAAAATACTTTCTCTATTCTGCTAGCTGGATGCATAATAGTGCAGTTAAAGTCGCTCAAGAGAAATTTTGCATAGACATAAATGAATTACACAGTAAAAAATAATTCCACAGTTTATTTTATAGTGGAAAAGTCATGCCCTCTGTGGCAGTTCAAATGAGATAATGCAGTCATCTCTCTTTCTGGCCGAGTTATTCAGATTATGAGTACAATAGGTGATATCCAAAGAGTTTTAAATTTCAGTTTTGTTCAGATTAAAACTCTGAATATAAAAAGCAGCAATCAGTATTGTAAGCATAGTCTTGTAAATATATTTTGTTTCATTGGCAGATTATGAATAACTCAAAAGCAGACATTGTAACTGTAATTTCAATGCCTAAGTTTTCAACATGTGAAGCATCAAAAAAAGGCAGATAAAGTTACAATGAGAAAATTGAAAACAATAAAAACTTACAAATATGTTTCAGAGATAAAATTTGTATTTCAGTAAAATTAGCTATTTTATCAAGGATATTTGAAATTAATCACCACTTGATATCCATAAGATATGACTGATATCTTTCAGAAGGATAGGTTATAGTATAATGAAAAGGAATGAAGCTGAATCCGATGACAAAAATCTGTGAACAGCTCTATACAAAACTTCAAAATAAGGATTGTAATGAGCCCTTCTGAACTCAGAAATTGTGAAACTACTATTGCATTAAATGAAATTTCAGTAGTTTTCTTTTGCTTTTCTATGCCTTATGGGAATGAATTTAATATAATTAAACTATTTTAAATACAGATTTAAATATTTATTCATCTAATATTAGCAAATTGAGACTTTTTTTGAGCAAACACTAAAAGTATTGCCTATCTCTGAGAACTCATTTACTTAAGAAAACTACATCCTATCTTTTCAAATTATTTCTATTGAACAAAAAAATAAAATAAAATTTATATTGTGTACTCTAAAATCCTACAGTCAAGATTTACTGCAGTGTAAAATGATAATTATGACTCAAAAATGGATACAACCCTGAAAATAATAAACAGGATCTAAGATGAGATTTCATAAGATTCAGGTGAAGATAGCAAGGAAGAAAATTGTTATCAAACTTTATTTCCAGCCACTCCTCTCCTAATTTATACTTTTTATACAAATTTACTAGTCTCGCGCCATCATCACAGTAAATAATTTTTTGCTAATATCCATGAGAGACTGAAATGTTAAGGGTTAATGACTTATTGGCCATTTGCAAAAAGCAGGGTGTGTTTTGCAAGATTATACTCTGGGTGAAGAGGGCATGAGCACCAGAGGATGCTCATGACAAACCAACCTTTGTTTAGGGGCAAGATGGGTTTTGAGCCAGATAGGGAAGAGTCTGATAAGAAGCAGATCCTGCAAGGTGGGATAATGCTCCCTTACACAACTGACTGAGGTGTGAAAACTCCCCTCCGGGTGAGGCATGCGGACAGTCATATTCACACATAGGCCAAAAGGTATTCATCCCTTCTGACATGGCATAACTGGCTCAACTATGCTGATGTGAGAGGCAGCTGTCATGTCTTACAGGGTGTTATAAACCATCGAAGACCCCTAAAGCACTCCCAGACTCATTTCTGAGGACTGTGTGTGATCCACAGTGTTGCAGCAGATCCACAGTGTTGCAAAAGACACTGCAAAACCCCCAGGGGAGGTTTTACACCTGCCCAGGGCAGGGCATTCCCACTTAAAACTGAACATACCTTAACCCATTGACCTCTATGTTTTGTGGGCTTTCCCCCTTCCATGACGATTCAAGACTGTGACCATCACTTCAAACAACAGACATCAAAACCGCAACAATCAAGTCTCATGGCTGGATCCACGTGTGGCATTATCTTTCCACTATCTTTCTACTCTTGTCCTTTCTTTCTCTTTCTTTTCCTTATACGTGCATGTCAATAATATTCATGTTGAGTATGAGAACTTAATTGTGGAAGTAAGAAGTCATCTGAATTGGTTTGCTGAAACCACTATCTAATGCAACCTTAAAAAAAAATCTGCGTAACTATACAGCCCCTGTACTTAGCCACTAGAAAAATTGTACTGAGAGTGAGCAGAGAGCCTACAAGGAAATGGAAAAGTCATTGCTAAAACTTTCAACAATATCATCAGGTTTGTGAATCACTTAATTTAATTGTGAGATTACACATTATAATTGATGCAGGATGAACTTTTACAAATTATCAAATATATTTAAAGCAGAAGCCTTAAATATAAATTTAGTGACAGTCTTAGGATCATACGTAATTTTAAGGATTATGTGTAATTTTAGTCTCTTATGTACTCAGTTATCATTTTAGTCTCTTATGTACTCAGTTATCACTATATACCTTAGAAGTTTGACATCCCAGTAACATAATTTAAGCTGCAGGAGATAAAAATGCCAGAAACATAAGCACAAATGTTAAAACACCTAAATGTCTTGTGAGCAATTATTTGAAAGATTCAATACATCAATATGTGAAACATTTTCTCCTATGGAATGCAGTTATAAGCATCAGCTCGAATGTCACTTTTACTGCAGATTCTACTGCAAGGCTTTGACAGAAGTGAATGTAATCAGTCACGTCAACTAGCCATTATTTGTGCATGTAATTATTTTTATAGAAAAAGGGATTTTCACAGTTACTACTGGAAATGTTATAGGGTTAATGTCTATTTCTGATAGAATAGATGGAAAGCCAGTTGCGACATAATGGCTTAGTTTATATGAATAGTTTGAATTTCATCAATAAAATATTTCAGTACTAATAATATACCTGCCAAAGTCTAAGTCAAAGAACCTTACCTTAGAAGGTTTGAAGTATTACATTTTATTCATTAATATGTTTTTAATCAGGAGATGTTAACTATGAGTATAAAACTATATTTATCCACGATAAATACATGCAGAAATTTATTAGTTAAAATAAAGAAAATTGCTTTTTTTATCTGCCAGACTTACATTTTTTAAGAAGGAATCTTTTCTTTGTTAATAAAATGAATTTAAAATGAATTAATAAATAAAACCTTTTTTGTTTTTTACAGTAAAGCATAAGCTGTTTTTTTTTCTGTACTGCTTGGCTGAGGAAAAGAAGTTTGGATTTGATTTCTCACTTTTCATTAATTCTCTTCAACAGAAATTCCTATGAAAGAAAAGTCTGAAGATTAATGCAAGAATTTTGAAACTAGAAGTACATAAAGGGTTCCCATTTCCCATTAACGACAGGTTTTTTCTGTATCCACGCATATATAAGAATAAGCAGCATTATTGGTCTCTAAGTCAGCAGGTCTTAGAAATATAATTTGCTAAAATAAATAAATAACACTTCCTCATGCCAGAATATATATTGCTCTATATTCTTAGAAATTCACCAAGCATCTGTGGTTTAGTTTTTAGTTGACCTCAATACATTATGGATGACAATGCTAGATAAATATTTTTGTTAAGAAATCCAGACAAAAATGCCTTGGGCTTTAGCTGCATGGCTCACAAATCTGTTCATGGGTTGTTGATTTTTTTGTCTATTTGTTTTTTTAATCTGCCTTTGTTACATATTTATGTATATTTTAAACCCAGAAACTAATACAAATAGGAAATTAAATATACAAGATGCTCTCTTGGTTCCTTCCTACAGTTCTCAGATAATGTGTGGAGTCTGTTAACTTTCTATTAACCACTCAGTCCTTTCCTATCATGAAAAATATATGCAGGTGGAATGTTAAGGAACTCACTTTGTTCTTTTTGCTGCCATAATCCTTTTAAGAATATTGGGATAGATGAAATCTCTTATCATGAGACTTCATTGATAAAAGCTGGGTTTTGCTCAACACAAGGTGGTGCGGTCAATTATTTATAACCTTTGCTCATATACTTCCATTACTGAAGTTTATCTAGATTATTAGATAGAAAGAAGTCTTGAAGGAAATAATGAACTCTTGTTTTTTCTTTAGATTTTTCAAAACTCTATTATAGTTATATTTTGCAGGCTGTGTTTCTTTGCAGTGAGGTTGGAGTTTTGGAGGGGTTTGTTTTGGTTTGTTTTTTTTTTTTCTTTTGTAGCTGACATGTTGTAAAGCAGTATTACTGTATGTACATGCTAACTCTTGCATAATTTTTACCTGTACTTCTTGTGGACTTCATAGATGTATCCCTACAGTGCCCAGGGTTTAATATTTTATTTTTATCCAGTCCAATGTTTTATACAATGAGTGTAGTAATTACAGTAAGTACAAAAATGTCAGAAAGGTTTTCGATGGAGCCATAAATCCAAATCTGATCTTCAAAACAGTTAAAAAGAAGAATGAACAACATTCTCAGAGTTCAGAAAGCCATTTAATCACTAAATAATCAGTATGGAACTTGCATATCTCAAGAGGTTTTTGAAAATATATTTTGTCTTATAATTATTTAGTTTTACTGACACATGTAATAAGGACATCAATTCTTTTTGAAGTGATTCTAATTTCAAAAGATTCATGGCAGGAATAATTATGGTATAAATATCATAGTCTTACAGGACCACAGGAAAATTCAAATTGTAAGGAACCTCAGAAGGTCATCTGAATCCAGTGTCCTGCTCAAAAAAGGGCCATGTCTGAGGACAGATCAGCTTGCTTCGAGCCTGACTAAATTGGATCAAGGTCTTCAAAAGCCCCAAGGATGAAGATTGCACAACATCTCTAGGCATCCTGTTCCACTTTCTGATTATCCTCTCAGAGTAAAAATGTTTCTTGGATACAATCAAATCCTCCTCATTTCTGCTTATTGTCCCTCATCTACCTGTCTTGCAGTACTTGAAGGAGCTAGTATCTATCTCCTTGATGACCCGACTGCAGCTGCTGAGGCAGAGAGTGTGCATGGCCTGCTGTTCTCCCTCAAAGCCATCCCTTGGTGAGGCTGAACAAGCCCAGGTTCCTCGGCATCTCTCATGGTAAGTACTCCTGTCCCTTGCCAGATTGAAGGCCCTCCACTTGATTCACCCCAGTCTACTGATGTCTTTCTTGAATAGAGAGGCCCAAAACCAGACATAGTAATGTAGATGTGGTAAAATGAGTGCCTGATAAAGGGGCTTAGCCATTCCCCTAGACCTACAGGCCATGCTTAGTACAGGTCTGGTTGCTGCACACTGCTGCGTGTTTACCATCTACCAGCACTCTCAGGTTCCTCCCAGCAGATCTGCTCCCCCGATGGTCAAGGCCCCAGCCTGTCATTGCAGAGGTATCTTCCTTCCTATGCTGAGGAATTAACGTGTATCCTGATTAAATTTCATAAGGTTCCTGGCAGCCCATTCTTCCAGCCTGTCAAGGTCCATCTGGATCCATTGATCCCACTCATATTGACTCATTACTCAGTTTGAAGTCATGTGCAAATGTGATGATCAAGCACTCCATCACCTCCTCCAGATCATTAAGAAATATGTTAAACCGGGCAGGTCCCAGGATAGACCCCTAAAGTACTTCCCTTGCTACTGCTCTCAAGGTAAGAATGTGACATTTTAATCACTACCTTTTGTGCCCAATCTTCTAACCTGTTCTGAACACCATCCTCCAGTCTAGACCATAGAATCCTAATTTGAGTACAAGAGGAACTAAGGTAACTGCTAAGACTGTTATGTGAACAGGTTGGGATGAAATGTTTTAAATCAGTGATTGAATTTCAAATGAGGCTCTCTCAGATTTTTTGTTTGGTTAGAGAAGAAGGAAGAATATAAAATTGGTATATTGATGTCATCCAATTATAAAGTGTGTACAGTTAACAATAATCTAAAACCATATTCTCCTTAAAAATGTTACATTGACTTCCACAGCATTAAAGGCAGGGTACATACATAAATTCAAAGTTCTGGTATGATTGATCTTTATATAGGCTCTTAAAATAGGAGTATTTCTTAGATGCAATTATTCATACCCCCAAGAATCTTCAGTATCTTCAAGATACTGAACAGTCTGGCCTCCATCCAGAGGCCAGAAAATTAATCAAATAAATTTCTATTAATTTCAGTCTTACGATTTGGGTGCTTGAATTTAAGCTTTAGTGCTTGTTTGAACTTGGGTCAAATTGTTCATCAGCATGCAGGAATGATCCTGCATTAAGTTATTAAGGAGAAAAAAAATCATAGTATGATATTTGGACAGAAATTATAAAGTTAAGCAAAAGGTATTTTCTGTATAGGAGACATGAAACAGGCAGATTAGTAAAGAAAATGCATTATAATTGGTTCCAAGAAAAACATTATATATAAATACTCAATTAACCTCTTGCTACTTGTAAAGATTATTGTTGAAGAAGAAATACTATCCCATATGTTTTAATTATTAATTATTCCAGTTCCATTTCTATTACTATATTAGCTCTTTCTTTCCCTGAGGTTTTGTATCTCACTCTAAAAGACATAAGAATATATGATTATGAAAAATCTGTTGCAATCTTTCACCATTAAGTACAAGATTGTACAATTTAAAATCGAAGACTTAGAAGAGTTTAAGTATATGATTTCTATTTCTTTGACATATATATACATGTTTACTTAATATAATATTGAAGCACAACAATGAAAAGTTTCCCCACTAACATGCAGTATATATATAGTTATAACATAACCTGCACTGAGACAGAACACAAAAAGAAGACCAAAACCATAGTATATGATTGCAGCTATAAATATTTATCAAATTCACTAATTTCCTTGTATCTGTGAAATAGAAACACAAAAATTGTCCTCACTTAGTGTAATGATTGATAAAGGCAAGAATAAATAATTCGCTGATCAAATCGAGTCTGTAATAATAATAATGTTTGCAATGATGTGGTTAACGCTTTATGTAGGTTGCAAAATGCTAAGTTGCAAAATGTCAAACCGCAATGTTGTGTTGACATGGTAAGATGTATCCTGTTATGCTAGCTGTAATGTTTTAAGTGCACTTATAAGGAAGAAAAAACATGAAGCAAAAAAGGAGGGGGTCGGCTAAAGGGTCCAGAAAGAAGATCTACTACCTTCATCTGAGGATTGTGACACGGTGGGAATTGAGGACTGTTGACTAACCGGACTGTTGGCTGGCCCCTGGCAACAGAATGACGTCCACACAGCGAGAACCAATGATGAAGTGGAACAAGACTAAGGGGGAGGGGATTGCAACAAGTATAAAAGAAGTGGGCTTTGGCTTTTTGGACTTGCGGACCATTGGCAGAGCAAGAGTTTCCCCTGGCTGCCCAGAGCTGTTTTGCTCATTTGCCTTCAATAAATTTTGGAATTTCAAATTTTAAAATTATTTATGGTCTCTTTGACTATAACACTTAGAATCGTACGATTAATGTGGGAAAAGACCTCTAAGATCACCAAGTCCGACTGTACACTTTGCACTACCACCATGTTTACCATGAAACCATGATCTCAAGTGCCACATCCACAAGTTTTTTGAACACTTCCATGGTTAAAGACTCCACTATTTCCCTGAACAGTCTGTTCCAATGCTTGACAACCATTTATATGAAGAATTTTTCCCTAACATTAAATCTAAACTTGTTCAAGCACTCCCAGCACCAAGAAGGAGCCACATTTAAATTCCATTGCCAAGACAAACAAGTAAACAGATAATAAACATAAAAGTTTGGCAGCAACAAATATATATTTAGCTTTTCTTTTGGGCTTCTTAATGACAGTGTCATTAGGAAAACCTGCTTAAGCCTGCAGATTGGGAACAGCTGTTTGTGAGAGACCTTCTTTAAGGACTGAGTGAAGTAGGCACAAGACCTTTTCTGATGATTTGCTGAGCCCTAAAATACAGCTGTCAATAAGAGGGAATGTTAGTAAAAAGGCAATTCTTTAGCATGACACAGGATACTCCGTTTCAGCTTTATATGTTATAACTAAAGAAGATAAAATGTGATCAGACTTCTGTGCCAGAAATATATAGAAAAAATCTAGTCTGTTGTGTGTACTGGTGATTAGTACAAAGATACTGAAGATAATATGACCAGGTATGGTGGTTTAATACTAGATGAAAATTAAGCTCCAAATAAACCACTACTCTTCACCCCCCCACCCCTTCCAGTAAGGGAGGCACAAAGGTAGAGACTATGGGTTGAGATAACAATATACTGAAAGAAAAAGCAATGGAATAAGAAATGCCCAGTAAAAGCAGCAATATTAATAAGAAAAGTATACAGAAAAAAAAGATGCTTTACCCACAAAAAAGGTGTTTGCCACCTCAACTTAGTTCTGCATAGTCCCCCGGGACAAAGACAGGATGGTGGCCATTCTCGCACCCAGCACCACGGGGTTTTCCCAAGCAAAGACAAGATGGCAGGTGCTCTCCACAGCCAGCTCTCCTCCCCGCCCTCCCTGAGCCTGAGACAATGGAAAACAACAATGGACAAACACCCAAAAGCTAGATTGTCCATGTTCTGCAGCTGTTTTAAACACCATGATTCCGTATAGCTACTTCTAGCACTGGTGCCACCACTTTGGACTACTCTGCTCCACTCCACCTGGCTCCGCTCAGTTCCTTTTGGCTCAGCTCAGCTCCTTTCAGCTTGGATGAGACTCAGCTGGGCTCAGGCTTACCTCCAAAGATCTATTCCACATGGCACTTCCGATACCACATCTTGGAGTAGCATCTTAGAGGAATGGGGAGGGGACAGGTGGTGGCAGTGCAGGACAGGGTCCACAGAGCTGATTCCAAGGACCTTCCTACTGTAGAGAGGGAGGCAAAAGAGCACGCTTCTGGGGGTGCACACATCTTTTCTTCTCCCTGAAACCATGCCCTCAGCAACAACGTGGGTGGTAGCGAACAGCAACCTAGCCACACACGCATGGTACTAAGCTCCACTGCCTCTCTTCCACCAGGACACCAGTAAGCTCCAATCTTGACATACCATTCCATCAAATGATGCCAATTTCTGTAGAGAGCTTAGATATATGGTCTTTCTAGCTATTAGGTCATTTTACCAAGTCAGGTCATTTGGAATTTGATTCAGAGGTTTTTCACTACCTGATTGCTTGTCCTAGCACTGAAAGGGGCTTCCCACAGACAATTTTTGGAACTAAGCTACATTTACTAGGAACTGCGAGATGTCCACTTCCTAAAAGGTAGTTACTGAGGAGGACAAAATTATGGAAATAGAATAATGCAGAAAGTAGTAATTTTTTTTGTTAGAAAAAATAAAATACAGCATGTGGATTAAATAAGCAAAAGCCTAATGTTTAAGTGGCAGCCATGTTCTGACACAGATGTTCCTTATTAGGAATGTATAGATGTGTATATACATATATCTCTAATGATGTGTGTGTATATTTATATATATATAAATATATATATATATATATAATGCTATTCCAGTGCAATTTAGAGTTTTTGGAGTAATTTGCTACATATGTATTATTTTAAATAAAACATCAAACATCCACAATTTATCTATTGTCTTTAAATAAAAGTTTAGCCTACATTAATAATGCATAATTCACAAAAGAAAACTTAATAATGGAAATGGGAGTTTTCAATATAAGAAATTATATAAGTAGCATGAATAAAATACTAAAGGAAAATCCATGTTTATGTTGCCTCAAAGATGTATTATAGAAGAATAAGCCCCTGAATTGTCTAAAAACCTTATGAAGTAGTGTGAAAAGAAGAAAAAGAATATACCACATTACAAAATTTCATTAAATTCTACTAATTTTATTTATCTCTTAAATCAGAAATTATCAGATGCTAGCAAGAAGCCGAAAAAGTCAAGTTTCTTTCCTTATCTATCACTTTGAAAGGAACATCAGCCTCCGGATAATTGCTTTGGTTTTGTTGTCCCAGATGATGCACTTAACTCCATTTTATGTCAAAGAAAGCTTAAGGAAGTGTTTGTCACACACTAGAGTATTAAAGACCAAAATTGTTCATACAGTTCAAAAAGGTTTTTTCCCATCATTTTATCATTTAATTAATTTCCCTCAGTCCTAAACAGTTTAGATGTTTCAAATTAGTGTTTTCTAGTGAAAGTAGATGTTTCCTAGACTGATCAGACCAACATGCTCTACTATATTTAAATTCCAGATCTGATTCTCCAAATGCCTATATAGCTATTACTTGCATTCATCTTCCTGATGCTTTTGACTTCAAAGGGACTAAACATGAAAGTAAAATTAATCAACAGCAATAATATTTGCAGAATTGGGCCCTTAGAGAACATGTTATTCAGGCTAGAATTGCATAAAACTCTAAAGAGAAAATATTGTAAATAATAATATTCCTTTATGTGATATATTTTGAGAAAATGTAAACATGAGTGCTCTTAGTCTAGAGGCTACTGAGGTAATATACGTCTGATGAAACTGTCTTCTTTGCACAGAATACTCAAACTGTCAAAAGGCAACAGTCCTTTCTTCTCACAGGGTGATTTAATTGTATGTATGTGTGAAGCGGCAGCGTTTCAACAGAAGAGATTAACGGCTCATCTATTTTCAGCACAACACCTGGATTGATAAAAGACAGCTAGACAATGAGAAATGTAACTGATTTTGCAAATGTAGAAAATCTATCCAAAAATTTCCATAGCTTGAGTAAACACCTTTTAATTTAGGATAAACACTTCTTGGTTTAGGAAATAATGAAATAACATTCCTCTCCCATTTCCCTGCATGATGAATTGGCCCTTTGTTTTCCTTTCTTTATGACAAGTTTTCATATTGATACCAGAACAACTTCTTTAAAAAAAATTCTATTTAACCAAAAGTTTGATTCAAATTATTATTGTGTTTTTTTTTTCACGTTGCCACTGATAACAGATTTACACATCTGTCAGATGTAAAACTTAAGCAAATCATATTTCTTACATTTTTGCAGGTTTTTAACATAACCTACTTTTCTCACTTAGTCTTCACTTTTGCTTTGGGGTTTTTTTTGTTCTTTTTTTTAATATATATATTATTGTCATCCTAAGTATATATTTTATTGATTCATGTATTATCTGAAAGGGTTGCATGAGCTGGCCATCAGAGGGCACTAACAGAGCATACAGCTCCTTATCTCACCCTGAGCAGAATATAACATGTCACCCGTGTGGCCATCCTACTTTCAGATCCCCTTAAGTGTCTTATGCTTGAAGCTACAAATCAATCTTCTAAGCAATGAGGGTGTGCACAGATCCCTGAAGGTAGGTTTTCAGAGACACAGTCAATGCCTACTTCAGCAATTTGGATTTACAGTAAATTTAAGCCTAAAGGCATCCAGTGCAGAAGTAAACACAACAGCATAAGCCAATAACTCACTGTAACAGTAACGCTAAAATAATTTTTGCTGTTTTCTAGATATGTTAGGAAAATGTTCTAGAGTAGATGCTTTGTTTCTCGTTAGCACTTTTCTGGATATTCTTTTTGCTTTGCATGTCTTTCAACTCTTAAATATCCTCAAATGCATTAAATTGAGCTTCAGTGCATTCAGGTGAATGCACTGGTGAATTCTTTTGAGATATAAAATAATGTAAAAATAGTTCCAAGTTATCCCATAAAATACCCTGTTTACTGGAAGAGGTGCTAGATATGTCTTCACCCAGCAATATTTATTTGAATTATGGATGCAGTTTTAACTCCAACTATTGTAAACCTTTGTTTTATATTTCATAGAGAAGGCCTCTTAAAATAGAGATGCTTTAAAGCACTGAAAGAAATTTTCTGAAAAGTAAAATTTTCACATGTATACCATACTTTACAAAAGGGTTGATTTTATTCATATGTCTATTTTGTTAGTTTCATGGATAGCATTTTTGTTAGCATTTTGCATGTAATGAGTACTGTCTTTTCTCCTGTCGAGAAATGATAGAGAATAATATATCAAGTGTCTCTTTGAAAGGTAAAAATACATTAAAAAGTTTTGAGTTTAACTGTTAAATAAAAAGACTGAGAAGAAAAAAATCTGTGATTTCTGAAACAATTGTATAAATTGTTATAAATTTCTTATATTACTCCACTGAAATGAACATCTGTTACTTGTAATCACATTTCTAAGGATCTGTAAAAAGCCAGTTTAATTTGGTTTTCTGAGATAGCACGTATCATGTTAGCAATTGGTAAAATAACCTGGAAGTTTGTAACAAATAGACCTAAGAAAACAAATCTCAGAAAATCTTACATTTTACAAACAAACCTGAATGCTTTTTTTTGAAAGCATTTTTTTTTTTTGCTTTTCTATAAACTGTCTCATCATCCACATGGAAACTCAGTCCATTATGAGACTGTCATAAGAAAAAGATATTTTTCTTATGATTTCCCCTTTTAAAACTATGATAAGGAACACAGTGACTGAATCTCTTAACTTGCCTAAAGCTATGCACAACCTGACAGTTCATTATTTTCAATCACCTTTGTTCCTGGCTTGGTTTTAGATGAGAACACTGCAGTTAAAATTGTTGTTGATATAAAAATGCCTAATAAGAAAAATTGAGTCTGTATGTATTTGTAATAAATAAATTGGCTTGCTTGTTTTTCTAATTTAATTTTTTTCTTGGAATCCATTATTAAGATTATTATAAAGTGTATTGCCAAGAAGTTTTTACTGTGTTGAAAAAGAAATTGGGGTTGAGACTTCTTTTTTAACATTCATGCATATGAAAAGACAGTATTTACTTCCTGCTCAAATTCACAGTATTGCATATGTATGAAGATTCTATACTTTCTCAAAAGACATTCTTTTGTGAATGAATGAAAAAAATAAAGAAATACGTAAAAAGAATGAAGCACATAGCTGATCTCTAAAGGTACTTCCTACCTTCAGGTATGAACAAAATTCCTGTGATAACTAGCTATATGAAGCAAAGACAATACAGAACTACTTTATTGGTAGAATCATAAAATCTTACACAGATTTTACATTTTCCTGATTGAAATGTAGTCTTTTAAAATGTACAAAATTTTCTGGAAAACTACAGGCCACCTTTCAGAAACCTGAAAAAATTATTGTCTTCTATAAGCATAAAGAACATAGAGGAAAAATTTGGTGCTCTACTTGTGACTTTAATAAAGCCATGTTATACAAAACAGTTTTTCCATCACATATGAACATGGTTGCACTTGATTGGGATGAATCATCCTTTGAAAGCATCCATCTCTATATTAGCTATGAATGGAAGTAAAGATTCTTCATAAATAAATTTTTTAGTGTAAAAACTAAGCAGATAATTAAATATGTTTATGCTGATGGGCTGGTCTTGGCTGCAGTAGAATTAATTTTCTTTACAGTAGCCACTATGGGGCTATGTTTTGTGTTTGTGCTGAAAGCAGAGATGATAACACAGGAATATTTTCATTACTGCTGATCAGTGCTTACACAACGTTAGTGTATAAGCTACCCCACCCCACCCCACCAGCATATTGGCTGGGGGTGGACAAGAAGTTGGGAGGGGACACAGTTGGGACAGCTGACCCCAACTGACCCAAGGAATATTCCATACAATATTGCATCACACTCAGCATATAAAGCTGGGGGAAAAAGAATGCGGGGGAACACGGGTTGTTTGGAGTGATGGAGTTTGTCTGCACAAGTCACCATTACATGTGATAGAGCCCTTCTCTCCTGGGAATGGCTGAGCACCTTCTTGCCCTTGAGAAACGGTACATGAATTTCTTGTTTTACTTTGCTTCTGTGCGCAGCTTTTCCTTTACCTATTAAATTATCTTTGTCTCAATCCATGAGTTCTCACCTTTTTACCCTTCTGATTCTCTTGCCCATCCAGATGTAGGGGAGTAAGCAAGTGGCTGTGAGGCTTAGTTGCCAGATGGGGTTAAACTGTGGCAGCTGGTTTTGCTCTATTGTCTCTGTTGAGATTAGTCATGTCACCTATTTTAGATACATTTCTGAGTAGACATGATTGTCTTTTCTTATTATGCAGTCCCGTCCATCGATCCTACAGAAAAATGCATTAGTAACTGAAGTAAGGCACATCAATTAGGATACATGTCATCTGACATCCAAGGTTCTGTGTCTGGTGTAGTCTAGTTGTCAATTATTTTATCCACAGCTAACAGGCAAAACTAGTTAAATTCATCCAGTCTTTCATAGGTAGCTCTTTTGAACTTGAATTTGTTATCTTTAGCCTGTTGCTTGTTGCCAATAGACATAGCCAAGCAATTATCTTTAGGTACATAACTGGAGTTATGTGAGATGGTTAATAATCCAGACAATTAAACCAAATAAACCAAAGAAGTTCTATCAATTTTCACCATTTTTTTTTCAAAATTTACAGATAAACCCTGTTTCTATGTGCTATTGAATTTAGAGCTTTACATCTTAGCATTGTTGATAATCCTTATGCATTTCAAAATTTAAAGTTGGTATATTCTAATAACATAACTGGATATTTATGCATCATTTCACCCATTAAAATATTATTACAAAATTTTTACCATTAAAATCAGAAAAAAAAAAAGATACTATTTACTTCTTATATGCAAAATCCCACTATTTTAGTTTCAGATATTATTGTGCTTATGTCTTGACTGAATGAATTGATGTACTTTAATGTACTGCATTACAGCCTAATCTGCAAACATCTGGAAACAAACTGTAACACATCATTAAATATATAGAGTAGTTGAAGTGTCTTAGAGGAGCTGCCTTAGCGAGTTAGTTAATTGTTTCATTTGCTCCAGCTTCTTGTTCCTAGATTTGGCTAGTAGTAGGTGCTTCTTGCCAAAAATAAAAACGTGGTTGCTATGTGAAAAAAACATTTTCTTTACTGCTATAGCAGGTAAACGTAGAGACTGATTTAGGCTCATGCCTCCTTCTATGGAGTAGCAATTAATAGTCTCCTAACAGGCTAGCCAGTGCTAGAAGTAGATAATGAAAAGTATTCTAGAGTCAGTTGTATCATAAAATGTGTGAACATAAAAACTGATAAACCACATATTTTATTCACTATTAACACACTTTTTTCATGTGAAATGTACTGTCTTTCCAAATATGTTACTTGTATATTTATTTCTCAGTACCCTCTTTTCCTATACTCTCTTTTGGGTATATTTTTAGCCCCTTTTGGAATCATGAATTTCAGGGTAAGGATACTTTTGTGAGTTGCAAGAGGTAATCTGTTACCCACTTAACCACTTAATATAACCACTTAATGGAAGTTAACCACTTAATGGAAGACAAAATCTTGCAATATGTCACTCATAGATAGGCAACTGTTTGAATTTTAAACATTCCTAATCATTTATCTCATCATACAGTTTGTTAAAGAAAAGATCTTTAAACAATATTCAGAAGAGTCAGAAATAAACCTCAGTGGAAGAAAAAAAAAAAATAAAATGTAAGAAGTCTTTAAACAGAATAAGGAATAATCTCATGGTCCAATTTAGACTTTTTTAGCTGTACAGATTAAATAAACTGAGGGAACAATAGTTAGAAACCTAACTTTCTTACACAGCCACTCAAATAAGGAACGTGAACAGAAAAATATTAGTGAAGTTCAATAACATGAGTATTTCAAAATCTCTAAATATAAATATAATGGGAACATCTTTTCATATGCCAGCAGTTCACTGCATGAAATGCCCGAAACAGAGAGCCCTGTATTGCATAAGATTTTCTCTTGGTTTTTGGTTATAACTCTAAGAAGTGCAAGTAAGCCATTTTCATTTGCCCTTCATAATTTACTTAACTTCTCTCAGCATTCTTTTTTTCCTATTACTTTTTCACTGTAACCTCTTATAGTATGTAAATTTTACCTTATCATTAATTGTTTTTGTCGCTTTTGCATGAATCTCATCAATCTTTGGTACATCTTTACTGAGATGAAGCAACTGAACTCAAAATAAGGTCACAGGAGTAATTTCTAAAACACTATTTTATATGTATATTTGTATTTCTATTTATTTGATTTATTTTATCTCACCTTAAGAGACTTCTATGAAATAGTTAGTTCCTTTGTTTGTAAGAAAATTGTTTATTTTTTTGTTTCTTCTGAATTTGCTTGAATAATGAAATAAACTGTTCTCCTTCAAAAAGCCTTTACTGATAGCCAACAAAGTAGTTATTGATGTATGATACACTTCAACATCTGCAAGCCCAAACTAGAAATAATACATTATACGAATCATAATTTTTGTGACGTCAAGTCATTCAACACAACACTACATGGAGTATTGTACAACAACACACAGCCCTGTAATTTTAAATTAGGCGTTTTCTTTTTCTGAAAGAATTTTGCAGTTAAGAAATTATATAGTCACATAAAGTAGACAGAACAAAACTGTTAAACAGTTTATATTCTATTCAAACATCTGAATTGAAGGCAACAATAAGTTCTTTATAATTGTAGATTTTTTTCTGTTAATATGAAAATCAAAATAATTTGACTTAATTTTATTATATAGAAGTAACATTTAGATCAATTATTATAATAACTAATCATTTCAATACATTAGATTAAAACTTTTTTCCACATTGACCTTTCTGCCCCATTAATATTTGAGTCAGAGTGAACCACCTGTTCAACTGATGTCCAATTGATTTATTTTTAATAGTAACAGTATTTTTCATCAAGTAGTAATGTAACAGACATCTAAGACCTATGGTTATTTTTATTCCACATAATCACAGATTCATTTAAGTTGGAAAAGACCTCTAAGATCATCGAATCCAGTCTTTGACCAGTCAACATCTTGTCAACTAGACCATAGCACTAAATGCCACATCCAGTTGTTTCTTGAACACCTTTAAGGATGGTGACTCCTCCACCTCTCTGGGCAGCCCGTTTGAATGTTTAACAGCCCTTTACATGAAGAAATTCTTCCTCTTGTCCAAGCTGAATCTTCCTCAGCACTGCTTGAGTCTATGTTCTCTTGTTCTGTTGTTAGTTGCCTGGGAGAAGAGGCCTAATTTCCCTAAACAATTGTCAGTTGTATTAGTTTCTGAAATGCACAGTTTCTCTCTTTAAATTATTTTTAATTATTTCATTTTCGTCTATTGAAAACATTATATATGAGAATATATAATGAATGTTAAGAATAATACATAGTGAAATGTCAAAACCGTGTACCTGTGTACAAGCATAGAACCATATTGATTTTGTTCTGAGTGCATGTCTATTTTTCATCAATATTCTACCTCTTCTCACAGTTTTCTTTGGTAAAAAGCTAAAGAGGATTGTCTGTGAAGATAATTTTGGCATCTTTTACTCTGTTGGACTCTGAGTTTTGTGTCTCTGATGGTAATGAAGATATGACAAAAAGATTGAAGGACTAAGATGGTAGAACTAATATCACAAAGTGCATCGTAGTGGAGTCCCCTCTGTAGACTGTGTTATCTGTAGGTAGAATATTTTCCAGCATATAAAGCGTAAAATGATTGTGTTAGTAAGGTTTATGATTTGCATATATAATTAAACCCAACAATTTAAAAATTACTTCTGTGAGTACTTTTAATGCAGTATAAAAAATAATTTCAAAATTATTTCAGAATGGTTCTTAAGGGTTGTAATCACAGCTCTTTTCATGAACTTTTACTGAAATCTAACTAATAATAAGATAATGTTTGGAAATGAAAATTTACCAGAATAAGCTAATGTTGATTTGGTCAATCAATCATGATATCAACAGATAAGACTAAGATGCTTTGCATAGGTAAAATCCTTGATGAAATTTTCTGGACAGTAGAGAATAGTTCTGTTCTGCTTTTTGCCATGTACACAAATTCCATAATGTTCGGTGAAGCTGAATATTTCTGTGGGAACAAAATGAGCAGGAGATCACTGAGATGAGAAAGCATGAAGCGTATCCCCACTGGAATGCACAAAGTGGGCCTCAGACTTCAAGCCAAAAGTCAAATGAATCCTGTCAAATGATTCTGTGATGTATGGATCACAACACAAGGTCAAAGGAGAGGTTTTTTTTACACACTTGAATAAACCCAATAAGAATTTTCATAAAACTTGGTTCTAACTGTGTGACCTCATCACAGGAATGAAAGATTATCCATGAGAAAAATGTCACCATAAAAAGGTAGACACAGCAAATTATTTTATTTCTGTCTTGAATTGGGATACATTTTTTAAAAAAATGGAAACTATTTAAATTTCATAAAGAAGAAGGAAAATAGTTATCTTACACGCCGCCAAAACTCTGGCAAAGAAACGAGCAATGACAGCATTAGATTTAAATAATGAAAAGTAATGGCAGTGGTGTTAATGTAAACACATTAGCCTCTTTATCAATAATTGAGACAATACTAGTTTAGTTTTAGTGAGAACTAAAAATATACTTCTCAGTGTAACAAAAAATTAATATACTTTTTTTCCCCATCATTTATGTTTGTGCGGGGTAAACTTGCTTTCTTTAAACTGTGTCATACACAACAAGGGGAAAATTTCTACCAGAACTATGAAGGAATGCAGAGGTAGAAACTGAATTTTTCTGAACTACTCTGGCCCTTCATATCTACTTAGATCCTCACTTAACCAGTTTTTTTCTTGCATAGTTTACAGTCTTAATTTAACAAGTTTAAATAAACGTGTTTTTTTTTACAGAGCAATATTTTTTGTGTCTGAGTCACATTCTACTTCAAACTAATCCAACCTGATGCAGAGCCCACTTAAATATGCTCTGTGCTTTTTGCTCTGATTTGTAGAGTTTTTTAACTTCATGTGGTGTATGATTTTGACTTTTTAAATTCCAGAAATTCCTAAAAGTGTGAGATATAATAGGGGTTTATGGCCAATCAAAGGCATGTTTTGAAAACAGAAGTTTATGGGATTTTTCTGTGTTAATGAAAAAAACCTGATGGATGGAGATATTTTGTCTCTATGTACCCTGGAAAACAAAGAAAATGTGGAAAAGGCAGAAAAAGTTTGACTCATTATGTCATGAGCAAATATTTTGACAGATCACTAGATGAAGAGAAAGTGGGGAAAAAATTAATTGCAAATTCTATATGGTCTCTATTTATTTAAATTTTCAGGTTATGATCTAAATTGCAAAGGGAAAATGAATATAATACAATAACAAATGTTTTCCAAAAGACACTATAATTTATCTGCTAATTGAAGGCTTCACACTGCAAGACAGTCTAGTTTTTTATGCTATAAGAGAAAAAAGGGAAACAGATATAAAAAACAGTATTACTACTACTTTAAATCAGTAAATTAATCCCGGAGAATAGAGTCATTAGAATAACTCTCTTATACGCACAATTCTGAACTATTTGGAAGGAAAAGAAATTTAGGACAGTGTTGGTAAAATCTAGGAATACAATTGTCACTCTCAAAAGTATTCTGTTAAGTCTGTGATGTGCAATCCAAAGAAACAAAAGAATTGAAGAATGTTATTAGTGTCTTTTTAAGAAACTTCTAAGACTACATGTTATAGGTTATAAATCTGAGAGAGGAATTTTTCTTTCCCTGCTTTCCTGTAAGCGAAACAAGTAAAGAGAAACAAGTAAGAGTGTGAATAGGGAAGGGGGAAGGGAGGTAATTAGCCAAAAAGAACTAGCTAGCCAGACTGCATTCCTCACTGATGGCCCATCAGAGGCTGGGGAGAGAGGGGAGGAGTTTTGGAAGGGGGTGGCTGGCTCTGTTTGGGGAGGAGAGATTCAGATTACTGCGTTCTCTTTTGAGGACAGAGACAGGATCTGTGTTCAGGGCATTTGGAGAGAAGGTCTGGAAGCCTGTTTGTCTGGCTTCCCGTCCTGGTCAGCCCTGACT
>NW_016690180.1:12854395-12862791 GCF_001604755.1 Lepidothrix coronata
CCCCCCGCTCAGACCCCTCTCCCCGCGTGACGACCACCAGAGCCCAACAGCGCCCCCTGCAGACCACGATTAGGACTGCGCTAAAGGACAGAGAAGGATTCATTCAGACCTTTTTTTTCTAGGACTACTGTCTAGTTTTTTTGTGTTCTGTTACTGTTTTTGCTAACATACATATATTTTTTAATAAAAGGTTGTTATTCCTTCTGTTTTTTCCACACTTCCTCGATTAAAGCCCCTTAATTTTGAATTTACAATTGCTGAGAGAGAGGAGTTTGGTCTATCTTATAACTCATCCTCTTTAGCAAACATTCCAGTCTCTTCAGACTGAGACACTACAAAAGAAATATCAGAAAGCTGTCTCCAAAAAAACTAGTGAAAGATTTTATTTGAATATAATGAAGGTGAGAGATCAAGCTGCTGCTGTTATTCAGTCAGGATGAAAAATTGTAGACACTGTTGCTAGCTGGGTCTAAAGTACTCCCATAGCATTTTCTATATCTTCTGAGTCATTAGATGGTTCTTCAAATACATTAAAGGAATGTTACTGTAATGATCTTATCTCTTCACTTGTATTCTGCATCAGCTGTGAATTGTACATGTGGAGACTGGAGGTGACTTCATAAGCTGAAAACAGATCCGTTAGAATGCTAGTTCGTGCTGGTACAGTGTAACCAAGCTACTACAAAAGGAAGAGGAAGTAAACCCTAATACTTTATCACTTCACCTTCTTTAAATACTGAACTGGATATAATATCTTTGTTTTTAAAATACTCATCTGTCTTTCCTATGAAAATTTCCTTAATTTTATTATGTCCAAATGGAGTCCATGCTACTTATCTCCCTAATAAGAACTCATAAATCTGAGAAATTCTATATGTGAAAGTGAAACCAGCAATGCCTCATCTCGGGGCAGGGGGTTGTGTTGGGTTTTTTTGTTGTTTATTTGTGGTTTTGTTTGTTTGCTTGATTTGGTTTTGGTTTGTTTTTTGTGGTTTTTTCCTTGCATGCTTTTCCTTTTGAAATAAATAATTTTTATTTGCATTTTATAATTGCAATAGATAACAAGGCCAAACATAAAAATAACACTTCTCTGCCATCCCTTGTCACTAGATGCTCACTTCAGATAGTTGGACATTAACTTGTCCTAGCACATGTCACGCACACTCTTTTTCTCTCTGGGGGTTGTGCAAATGACTGACAGCAGCAATCAGAGGGGGGATCAATATATTGGAATACACAGGCCTAACTCTGCAATGAAACATTGGCAGTGACTAACAATAGAATTGCTGATTTACTACCTGTTTGACCTTAAAATAGGATGTGGGGATTTGTTGTTGTTTGTTTTTTTTTTTTGTTGTGTTTTTAATTTGATAATCATACTACATATAGTATGAATCTGGTACTTCATATAGGCAGCCACATTTGAGAAAACTTATACTTTATTTGAAGCATTGATTTTTAACTCCTGCCCAGTAAAGAGTAGCAGATGAGTATGATATGTCGTACTAATTTCACAATAATGAACTTTATAATATACATATTTAATATACATATTTAATGAACTTTATAATATACTATATTTAATGATTTATGGAGAACCCAAACTCTTGCCTGTGCTGAAGAGATTTCCAGTTGGACTTTGACCATTATTTTTTTATTATGATCCAAAGGGAAAAGTCTTTTACCAAGGCTAAAATACTGATTACTGTAATTTCTGTCCCAACGTTGGGCTTCCAATTAGTCCATTCATAAAACTAAGTATTTAATGGGACATAATATAAATTTTTTGAGAGAAACAAAAAAGAATTCATAAGAAGGCTCAAATTAAAATAAAATATGCTTAACAACTTGTTGCATAGAAGGAGAATTCCTCTATCTGTAAGTGTGAATGTTTAGAATGGCACTAAGCAGCAAAAGTTCAAAGACCTTTGAACACTTCCAGACATATGAAACTCCTTTCTCAAACATTTAAATGTCTTTGCTTCAAACTTTGAAGCAAAGTTTATTTTTTAAAATAAACAGATGAAATCAAGAATGTTGTACTTGCCAACATGGCCAGTGCTTCCAGAAACAAGAACTTTGAATTCTATTCTTGTTTCTACTAATAATTTATGGTAACTAACAAGTGATGTTAGCTTTTGTGGGTTTGTTTTCTTAAAGGGAATAAATGGACTAGCCTCTACTGTATCTGGCTACTATTTTTATATAATTTCTTTCAGACTTCTTATGAAATGTAACACATTTCAAAAATGAGAATTGAAGAACATGTATATCCGGAAACAGTAATGTTAAATCTGACTTAAAAATATTAAAATCACAGGCAAAACAGAGGCACTAGGCACTAAAATATCATATTTCCATGATAAGTTTTTATTTTCCCCTTTTCTCTGTGTAAACATTTCAAAATACAATTGTGCACATCACTTGCTCATTCAGGTTGATGGTGTATTTATTTCTATGTAGAAGATAAACATGATTATTACCATTTAAACAATTTTTAAAAAGAGCTAGTTTAGGAAGGGAGGGTGTCAAGCGGATGGAGCCAGACTCTGCTTGGTGGAGCCAAGCAATAGGATAAGAGGCAATAGGCAGAAACTGATGCACAGGAAGTTCCACATGAATGTGAGGAAGAACTTTACTGTGCAGGTGACCGAGGACTGGAACAGACTGACTAGAGAGGTTGTGGAGTCTCCTTCACTGGAGATATTCAAGAACCACCTGGACAAAATTCTGTGCAATATGCTCTAGGATGACCCTGCTAGAGCAGGGAGGTTGGACAAGATGACCCACTGTGGTCCCTTGAACCTTACCCATTCTGTGATTCTGTGAATTTTATTTTTTTTTTAAGGTGAAGAAGGATCCTTACCAAACTGATATGCAGAGTCACCAAGAAGTTAAAGTTGCAGTTGATAAACTTTTCCGTATTTAAATTGCTAAGTAAGGACTTAAATCTGTAGGTAGAAGAATTGTATAAAATTCTGATATATTCTTAAGCTATTTCCAGTATAAAAAAAAGATTGCTATGCCTATGAACAGCTGAAATACATTTTTCATCAGAGGTGTAGTGCTGGAGGGAAGGCTGGGGGAGAAGTGGGGTTTTTTTAATTATTTTTTTTTTGGTACTTTGGCAGCAAGTATTCCATTGGAATATCCAGCTAGTCAGAAACAATTCATTTTGACAAAAATGTTGATAGAAAGAGATGATTATGCTTCCTTATATTATAATTTTTATACCTGATAAGTAAGTGAGTTGACCTCACTTAATTGGACTAATCACCACTGAAATTACTTTTATTTATTTATATTACCTTCTATCTTTTTCATACTATATTTGTATACGTTCATTATCAGGAAAACAGCAATTTAAATACATTATTCATTACAAATGCATGTAAATTTAGAATTTTACCCAGGATAAGTTCTGATTCAGTCTCTCTATTCTGTTTGTAGGTATGTGTGCAGATGTCTGAGTGGCAATAACTGGAGAAGAGACTATGCATCATAAGGGCCATTAGGCCTGTGTTTCAACAACAGCAGAGGCCAGGTTTGCAACACCCAACTGAAAGGGAGGAGGAGAGTTTTGCGGTGTGTGGTGTTGAAACCTCTGGTCTGCATAAGATGCAAAGGAGGTGTGGACCCATCATCAGAGGATGACCACAGCAAACCGACCTTTGTTTAGATAAATCGGTTGAGCCCTGAGATTGATTGTGTCCCAGATAACCTTCGACTGATGTCTCAACAAGGTGTTTTTCTGAGTCAGGAAAAGGAAAAAACCAGTAATAAGCAGAACCTGCGAGGTCGAATAATGCTTTTTGTCATGCCAATGTCCTCACCTCCCCCGTCCCCATAAGACTCAGGTGTAAAAATGCTCCCCTCTCTCCTTTTATGCTTTTATATTGTTGTATTTCTATAGATAATAACAAAAGCAGCTACATACCTCTTTTGCGTTGCAACCAAATTGTTCTAAAATAGACCTGCCATACATATACATACTGGTCATTCAGTGTTGTTTCACTCTAATCCACCCCTAGGGACCTATTAACAAGAATCTCAGTTACCCCCTCTCAGGGGTGGGTCAGAACCAGGATAGGTTAAAGGAGGGCATATAGTGGACCTGTTCCCAAAGGATTATTATTTTGAATCTCTTTGGTAGAGAGCCTTGATTTTATATTTCTTCATGGATGTACAATTTTTTTTTTTCAAGGGAAAATGGTGCTTGTGATTTTTCCATGATTCATTCAATGATTTTCTGGTATAGATTTGCTCTTTGGGAAGAATGGCAGCAGGTTCACTGCTAAAACTGGCATCATAATCGCAAATTGTTGCCTCTTTTTGGTATGTGATTGTTAAATTGCCATTGGAGAGAAAGTACTTTGTTTAAAGCAGATCTATACATACCTGCTCTAGAATTCTATTAAGTCCCACCTACCCACAACAAAAAACCCTTTTGTGCATCTCCTTGTCACATTTGAGAAAGAACAAAAAGCTCTTAATTGCAGATCCTCTTGGAAGCATCCAGATTAAGACACTGTGTGGCTTTGATGTGCTTCTCACTGGAAAACAAATGAATTCTCAGGCTGAAAAAAATAGAAAAAGGAAATGACAGAATGCAAATGGAAATCTTGAATAGTCAATGGGAAAAATAAAGTAACTGAAAACAGCTGAAAGTACAAATATACATATGTTCAAATTAAAAGAATAAAAAACTAATAAGAAATATTTTCTTTACTATCATTTGGTCCAGAGATTTTTAAACTCATACGTATTATATGGTAGTACAGGTTTTATGCAAATATTTTCTCTAAAATCCAAACAATAAAAGTTAATATTTTCTGGGTCAATGTGAAATATCTGATGTTCGTGTAAGCACTTGCTCTATTCAGTTTTGTTTCTGAGATATATAATTGGATCTGGTTTCTATTACAGCTTAATTTGAATAATTCACCTCAAATCCCTGATCACAAATATTTCTGCAAATTACACAGTATACAGCGTGTGATATGAGTTTGTAGTGAATCAAAGTTCAGGCAGTATTTCCTTCCATAGTAAGATCACAATTGAAAGGACTTAATTTCCTAAGAAAACAAGTCATCAGGGAAGTATTTGCATTTCGCAGATTATGTAAACTACTTTATACCCAAGAGAAAACAAAGCACTCCCCTGTTCCACAAACCTTCAAAATTACAACACATAACCCTGTAATTTGAGAAAGAATAGATTTTTGCCAATCATTATTTATAAGTGTATGTATCATTCAGCATCATACCTCACCAACATTTATTTTCCAATTTTACATGGAATTGAAACTAATTTGAAGTCCTATATTTTCATGTTTAAAAATTTTTTTTGTCCTGTGTTTTTCATTAATATTATGAAGGCAAAAAATATGAACATCACTTTAAACTATAAAATAAGTAAGTAGACTAACTTGCTTTTTTCATTTTCACACAAAAATAGAAATTTATTAGTCATATATTTAAGGGTTAAGAAGACTTACATAAGAAGGAACAGGATTTATTGTGGAAATGTAGTAGATAGTTGCCCTCATCTGACTGAAAAAAATAACTTGGAAAGGAAAGCAATGCAATTGTATATTGAAAAAAAATTTCAATAAATCATAGATATAAGATGTTTAATGTTTAAGTTATTTCCTGAATTTCTTAGGAATAGCAATGGACTTTTTTTTTCTATACATCATAAACTTGATATATGTAGTACATAAAACCTTCTTCCCAAAAAGCATAGTAAAATCATACTTAAGCCACACACAAAAAAAAAAGAGAAAGAAAAAAAGCCCAAAGGTTAATGGATTACACTATTGATGTAACAGAAATTTCTATTTCTGTGAACAATCCATTGATTTGGAGCACATTAAAACTTCTACCACAATTTATTAAAAAATAAATAAGTTTTGAAACATACAGAATACCTCTCATTGCTTTTAAGTTATTAGGAACTTCAGTAATGCCATGAACAGCATTTTAAAGTGAGAAAAGAATTGAACACCATTTATTTGTCTTCAAATATTTCATTGGAAATATTTCAACAAGAGGGTTTTATTTTCACTTGCTTATAACTGTAACTATAACCGTTTAGACTGTATGTCTCTTGGGGATAAACTGTTTTTTTTCCAGAGAAGTGAAATGGATGTTCTCCAGAAAAATCCATTGTTCTGACAGTATTAAAAATAGCTATGAAGCCAACCTATTTGCAGATGTCTATATAGCAGTCCTATTAGCACCACTTATAGGAGCAGACAAGTAGACTGCATTTGGCATTTGTACCCCTGAACCTGACTGATCTTCACAAACATCCAAGTATTTGATAACTCCTTGAGTATACAGCAACCATCATCACCAAAAGGTGATTAAACATAATTTGGACCAAGTGGTAACAAATTTTTTCACAGTACTGTTCCTCATCGAAGTCAGCATGTCTGGTTGGTCACAAGAAATTCTTCTGTGGTTTTGATATTAATGAAACAGCCTCTGAAATAGTTTCTGAAATGGAAACAGATTTAATACAAAAGAGAACGAAAGACAGGTGATAGAACATTCACAAGAGAAACAAAGCTAAGGAATAAGTTAAGTAACTGAGAAAAATTAGAGATAAGACAAAAAATAATCCAATGCCACAACAAACATAAATAGATTTTGCCAACAAGTGTGCTGTGCTGTGTGTGTTTCAAAAGTTCTGGTGTCCTGATGGTCTGAATAAGAAACATACCCGAAGCGAGTGCATTGGGGGTTTCCTTCCCATAGAAACAAGGATTAAGAAAGAATGGTTTATACCTATCAATGATCTTGGCAAAAAGTCAAGAAAAATCTAGGGTGTACTTTGAAATCCCTCTGTGTAACAGCTACAGACAAACTGATATCTTCAGTCCATTCAACATGAAAAGATCAGTTGTGACTGAAAACAGTTTCATAAAAAGTATTCAGCTAGGCCACTCAGAATCTGGGTTTTTATTTGCTGTCAACAGATATTCAGAAAAAATGAATGTCATCTCTCATGCATATTTTAGCCTAGATTTCAAAGTTATTTTTGCTATGTAAATAAATTACATAGTGTTTAAAACCTGTCAAAACAACAAACCCGTTGTTTTTACTAGATCGTAATTTGCACATTGTCTGACAGAGCTGACGTGCTTTCTTGGGATCTGAAAGAATCACTTTGAGATTGATCTAACAGGGAACACTTGTTCTCAATTCTGTCAGTACAAAAATATACCAACACCAAAATAGCTGTCATGTTTATTACTCAAATTATGTAAGTCAACTGACAGTGGCTGAAAATACATCAATAACTACGAAGTGCTGCTGTAGTAAGCATTTAGAAACCAGTGGTACTGCTAAATATTATTAAGAATCCATTAGCCAGCTATTATAGAGATGTTAAAATAATTAACCATAGTGAATACCAATAATCTGAGGCTATCTAATCAACTATTTTGAGGGTTTTAAAAATCTAATTTAGTATCTTTATCTTATAGCACAGAAAATTAAACTGGAACAAACACTTTATTTCTTCTGCCTTTACAGAATGATTGTTTTTCTACTTTGCCTCTCAGGTTTATCTTAAAATCTTTGAGCTTTCATAAATTAATGTAACAATCTGCACTTGAAGCTATGTATTGAATGAGAAAAAAAATCACAGTGGAGAACAAAATGGCATAGTAAATTTGAGAATATGTTTCCCATGTTTGAGCTCCCTATGCAATAGTGCATCATTTTAGTGGTTCTAGATAGAGAGAAATAGAATCACATGACCTGGCTCATAACACTATTTTTGCCTCTGCCTAATGAGAAGTAAAACAATTTAAATTTTTCTACTCCTCATTGTAAAATTGATAACTTAAGATTTAGATTTTTTTGTCACTTTTAATTTCATCTTTTATCAATACTAAAGATTGCTTTTAATTTCCCTTTTCTAGTGTTATATAGTTTTACTGGGCTGCAGCATTTTTGTCCAAAAGCAAATAAAAAATACAAAGTAAGAAATAGATATTTTTGTATTATGAAAAGGAGGATGCGATGCTTTACTTCTGTTTTTTTTAAGTGATTTTAAGAACAGTAAGTTTACAAAGAGCATGTCACGAGGTGTTACAGTCATTTTTCTGTCAGAGAAAAAAATTGGAGGAAAAATATTTATTTGGTATTTATAAACTGAGACTTAATGCCAACAGGTCAAATAAAAAAATCAGTGTGACTCTTTATCCCAGGATACTTATTCCAGTCCACCTACAAAATTACAACAACTTGATCTAGCTTTCAGTGAAATAAAAGGCAAACAGAGCATAGGTTGGAATGGGTTCTGGCTTTTTTTTTTTTTTTTTTTTTGGTAGATTTTATTTTGCTATTCATTCCACAGTATTCTTTTATTTTAAACATGATAGC
>NW_016690180.1:12865952-12990375 GCF_001604755.1 Lepidothrix coronata
TGTCACTGGCATGTCACTTAACCTCTTTGAAATGACAGTTTTTATATGTCCTTCATACTGCGGTTATTGCAAAGCCCTTTTATTTTGTTCAGAGCCCCCATTATGGTTTTGATTCATTTTTATCACTACTGGCCATCCCTGTCAAAACTTCCTAGACCTAAAAGTAATCTTAGGAGGGCCAGCAGAAATAAGACTAGAGCCTCATAGAATTTTGTTTTTCACTTTAAAGTATTTGTTCATGTGCTTGATATGCATGATTACCTAAAATGCTTTGTGTAAATATAGACTGAATTCACAGAGTAGCTGGCATTTTCAAATGTGTTGGAGAGACACTTTCACAGGGAACATACAGAAATGGGTGAGAAAAGGGAAAAAGATTTTGCAGAATTTTGGTTATGTTGAGGGTATTTCTACTGTCATGTAACAGATATAATATTCAAGTATTGAATATGTTGGTGTGCAGTAAAATACTTTCCGTTTACATACTTAAAGATTTTTAACTGTCTCTGTATAACTGTTAGAGTACACAGTAGTGCATCAGAAGTATCTTCATACTTAAAAACCTCCTAGCCTGAAGCAAAAGTTTCACAGAACACCTGAATACTGTATTCATCCAAGAAGCTTGAGTCCATTGCCATGATACGAGAAGCTATGATAGTAAACCTCAGTAGGAACAAGAACAGGTGAAAGTGCAGGATGTTCACAGTTCATGAGTGGAAATGTAAATAAAGTTACATTCTAACAACACAACCAACCAACCAAACAAACAAAAAAAGGACTTAAAAAGAATAGGTTTTAATTTTGTGAGTGATCATAGAATGATAGAATGGGTTGTGTTGGAAGGGACCTTTAAGATCATCCAGTTCCAGCTTCCCTGCTATGGGAAGGACACCTTCGACTGGCCAGACTGCTCAAAGCTTCGTCCAACCTGGCCTTGGACACTTCCAGCATTCCAATGATTTTACTACCACTCATATTACACAGGCTCCCCCCTAAGCAAGAAAAATGTTCCACTCAGAAAGCCATTAAGAACTTTATTAATTTCAAGTATATGTGTAATTCCAGATTGAATTCCTGCCCAAGGGTGTGAATAAATAAAAACTGTTCATTAAAAGGAACTGCTTTTTAAACGTAAAGAAGTCAGATCAATGAAACAAGTCAGAATTTTAGTGCATCTAACTACTTATTCTGATTTAAATATGAAATATTAGATTTACTGGAAAATATGACTAAAAATGGTTAATATTTTGTTAAAATATATTACAACTTTCCAGTAAAATATTATGAAGTAGTTGGGTACTGTGGCTAACTTTTAATGAGACAACAGATCTTTCATCTTACGGCTAGTCAAAGATACAGACTTGTAAGTAGTATTTTTAATTTTTAACTTTTTTTTCTTCCTTACAACTACTCTTAGAATTCTTACTTTCTGTTATCATTATGTTAGAACCAGGATGTGAAAAAAAAAGGTTCTTCCTTCTCAAGACACACCTTATGAAGACCTCTATCCATTTGGGTATAAATGCACAAACACTGCCATACAGTTGCCTCTATTCAACACGTGTTGAATATGTGAACCCTGACAAAAGGCTTATGCACAAGTGTATCCAGAGATTCTTAATACTGTCAGGATTCAAGCAGCTGTATATAACTAGGAGACTTTAAGAGACGGTAATAACTTTGCTTTACATTGAGAAATGTAATCCTCTGCTCTGAAGCCAAGGAGTGTAACAGCAAAATTATTTTCCCTAAAGGGAGGTCACAAAGTTTCCAGGGAGGATAGGTATATGCAAGTATATTGCTAAGGGTGAGAACAGTATTTTAGCAAATGCAAAATTAGTCCGTACTCCATGTTTATGCAGATTAAGACATTTGTAAAATGTATAGACAAATATCCTAGGTTTCTTAATTGCTAAACTTATAAAATATCGAAAAATTTGAAATGTCAATATGAAACTAAAGGAATTTTAATTACTATCTTTGCTATTTCTGACCAAATAATTGAGCCAGGAAATGCATAAAGACACATTATTCTCTGATGTTATCAGTGTTGTAAGTCTTCTGCGTTTTTTTCTGAAGTGAGAAAGTAATTTCTCTGTTCTGTTGTTTCACTTAGTTTGGGATTTCATAACCATGCTGTTATAAAACAACGGCAGATAATGTTCACTGGTAAAGTAAAAGAATTGTCATTCTACTCTTTGCAAAGAAATGTATGTATGTATATGTGTATATATATATAAATATATATACACACACATATATCAGTTAGGGAATACTAAATCTGTAAAGGCAGTGTTTAGAAGAGTGATAAATAAAAGCCAGTTTTAAAGTTCTAAAATTAACTTCAGTAATTTAATTTATTATTAACACTTTTCATGCTAGTGGTTGTCTTACATGTTTTTAATTATTGTCTCTATGTGGTCAAAACTAGTAATTCTCAACAACCGTATCTTAAATTAACTATATTAGTGCTATTATTATAATGCCCTCAGCCCACTAAAGTGCAGAAAAACTGAAACAAGGCCTTAAGTCACAGATAACACATCCAGACCATTATGTACTTTGAAGAAAAGCATTGCTTTTAAATGTTTGAATCATTTTTTCTCCATATTAACAAATAATTTCCTGAAATGTTTGAGAATAAGTCTCCAGTTACTGATTTTTTCTGAGGGAGGAAGAAAATGAAGAGTAATCATGACACTTTGCTGTGAGATAAAGATCTTTTTATCTCTACAGGTATGTCAGGAAAAAGTAAAAAAAATAAAATAAATAAACATAGGAGGAAAAAAAACCCTAAACAAAACAAAATAACACACCAGAGATAGGAATAATTCAGAATTCAGAAGCTACTACTTGTATTTTTTATTGGAAGCAGATTCCAGATAAAGTGGTAACTAGGTTGCAAAATATAGAACAGACATTGTGCTAGCATTTTCACTATAGCTTCTTTCCTACACAGGAAAATTCTTGAACACTTCACTAATGGTATTAATAATAGCAGATTGCACGTACTTTTAAGAAAAGCATTTGTTAGTCACTGTGTTGGATAAAGGGCTTGTTTGGCTGGGATTTTTTCTCCTCTCCTTTTTAACTAATCTTATTTTGCTATTGATAAATTATTTATAAAATAGGCTTCCAATAATCTATAAATCATATATTACTGCTACCAATGTAAAAGGAGATAAAAACATATACATCTACCTTACAGGCTGAAAGAATGACCTTATGCTTATCAAAGTATTTCTAGCCAAGTCAATATACATTTTTCTCATATGAGTCTCACTTCCTGTAAGTCATAAACCAAAAAATAACAATAAAACAGAGAGCTAAAACTTAATAACACTGGAAAACTTACATATCCAAATCTCTGAATTCGTAAGAGAGTATCTAGGGACCATACTTTTATAAAGGTAAGAAAAGTAATGTGAAGTGGTAATTTATTATTCATTCAACCATAAAATAATTCTACTGCTTTGTCTTGCTAGGAGAAAAGTTCCCCTTAGTTTGCCTATCTCCTCCAAAGCCATCAATTTTGGAAATGTAATGATAGATTGTTTAATGGCAAGGTCGGACATATATATTTTTCCAAAACTTTTAAATAGGGAAAACTCTTATAAAGTTTGATGTTTTTATGTTACCATAGTTGATATTGCGTAAATTATTTTATCAACTCCATTTAAAAATAAGTTTATACTTACATAAAGTTTATACTAGGGTTATAGTTTTCAAATTGCTCTGTTCTATAAAAATTCTGTTACTCAAGAAAAAACATGCAAATGTCCATTGACAGGACATTTGGAGTAAAATGTAGATCAACAGACTCAAGTATTTCTAGAAAATATAATAAAGTTCACATTTTTTTATTAAATGAGTTAAGTGAAAATTAATATGTATAGAAGACATCAGAATTATATTAAAATATTACTTAAGAATCAGTAGTTTCTACTTGCTTTACCAGTTTTATTCCTAAACAGCAGGTTTTATGGCATTTTTATTACTATAAATTGAACAGTTAATGATGTAGCCTTTCTTGCCTTGGAGAATACTAGATCATTAAAATAAAAATTTTATGACACATGTAATGTTTACACTTCCCTGAGAAAAGGATCTAAAAAACCAAAACTAAATCATTATCATAGACCCTAATTAGTTCAACATATCTAAAGCATTAATTTATGTGTAATTATATAGTTTCTTTAATACTACAAGGACATTTTGCAGTGTATCTTAGGTACTCATCCTTTTCTTCCTTTGTTTTGGTTTTGATTTTTGTTTTATTTTAATATTCTTGACTACCTGGAAAGATTTTTCTTTTTTTTTTTTGGGGGGGGGCGACAAAGGAACAATTGTTTATTATATTGGAAGTGAAATTGAATTTTATTAAAATGCTGCTTCTTTGTCTTTTTGTTGGTATTGTTCTTGTTGGTTAGTTGGGTTTTTGTATATTTGGTTTATTTCTGGTGTTTTTTATCATATTGGTAATGCCTATAGAAGGATGAATGCCTATAGAAGGAACAGTAACTTCTCCTTCTATATGCAATAAAGAAAATGTATCTGACTAGTCTGAATTTAAAATTCCTTAATGTAAAAAAAATATTTAATGATAAATTATCAATTACTTAAAATCATTTCTTTCTTTGTTATATATGAACTTTATTGGAAAGGCCAAAGTTAGTATTTTAACAAAGAATTTTAATGCTATTTTTTTACAGGTGTGGGAATCATCAATCATCTAGTCTTTTAGAAATGGTGATACAGATAAAAAATTATTAGTACAAACTAATTTATCATCATTTAGAGTTTTCGCCAGCTTTTAGTGTCAAAACTGAAGAAAATACGCAAGTTATTTAAGGTTTGGTTTAATCTAATTTCCTTTTCTTTTCTTTCTTTTTTTTAAAAATTGTAGATTGTTGTTACGGTTACAAAACCAGGGAATTTTAGCAATGAATATTCATACCATTACATCATCTAAAGGGGGCCCTCGCCACCTGACTGAGCCCAGAACTAATGCCTCCCTTCATTCTCTGCTCAGTGCCAGCTCATTGCCCTGGGACCACTGTGCTGGACCACTGTGCTGGATCCCCATGCTGGACCACTGTGCTGGGCCCCCCATTGCTCACTGCCTATCCACCCCAGCTGTGTGGAAAAAGCTGAAAACCCATCAGAGCCCCAGTTCAGCCAAGCCAAACAGGCAGCACCAGTGCCGTGAACAATGGGAGAAGTTTAGCAGGGAAGACGCTCTGCCATCTTTGTTTCCCTTTCGTTCCCAGGGGTGCCACATGTTGAGTGAGTTTCTCCCTTTGTGGGTAAACTGTTTCCCCTGTATTTTTTTAGTTATTGCTATTTTCTTTTAGTAAATTCTTCTTCTTTTTCACTTATATCTCCTCACACTTTTGTCTCTATAAAAGGGCAGGGGGTTCATTTCATTTGAGTTCCCACCCAAATATATTGTCTTTAAACTAAGACAATTGTGTAATAGGTATGTGTGACACCTAACAGAGACATTAGCTTTTCTCTCCTGGAAGATGTCTTTTTTTCTCTAAATCTTTGTTTACTTATCTTGATGAAATAGATCAAAACTGTAGACTTGACCTTATTGAAAAACTGTAGGTTTTTTGCTCTATTTAAGTAGCTAGGGTAATGCAAGGATAATTTATGCACATTTGAAGTGCTTTTGAGACAAAGTAACCCTTTATGTGTGTGTGTTTATATATAAATATATATATGTCAACTTTTTTGTTATTTCCTAGTCTTAGAAATTCCCATATGTTTATTACTTGTAAAAATGAGCTTGTATTTGCCAACTTTTGCTTCATAATTTTTAGATTTTAGAAGAATGTAAATACCATGTACATAATGCAAACACATGAAAAAAGAGAATAATAACCTTGGAAATGTGAGTATTCAGAACATAAAAAATGTCAAAGTTGATGTTTCCTTTGTAAATTTGTTTTGTCCTGACATGCCTAGGCACTATAATTAAGTAATTAATTGCAGAATCACAGAACACTTTTGCACTGGAATCCTCAATGATTCAGTACACTAAAGGATTTACATCTTTTGGACGTTTTCCTTTAAATTAATTGTTCCTTTTATGAAGATTAGCTGCATGGTGTTTAAACAGCAAAAATGTGAGCTTTGCATATGTTATTTTATTTTACAAAATATGTTTGGTGTGCAAGTGATTTAATTTCCACTGTACATATTAGAACTACGAAAAACAATAAATAACTAAATAAAAGATGTGGGTCCGAAGAATACAAATATAGTCTACCAATTTTAAAAGCATAACATTGAGATGCTTTGCTTTCATTTCTAATATATAGAACATGTACCCAAAGTACATAGAATCATAGAATTGTTGGAAAAGCCCTCTGAGATAATCATGTTCAACTATTAATCTGGCACTACCGTGCTCACCACTAAACTATATCCCCAAAGTTCCATGTCAATAAGTTTTTGAATATTTCTGGGGATGGTGATTTCACCACTTCCCTGTGCAGTTTGTTCCAATGGCTCACCACCCTTTCTGTGAAGAATTTTTTTCTAACATCCAGTCTAAACTTCCTCTGGTGCAACTTGACACCATGTCCTCTCATTCTATCATTTGTTATCTGTGAAAAGAGACTTACTCCCACCTCCCTACAACCTTCTCTCAGGTAGTTGTAGAGAGCAATAAGGTCTCCCCTCAGCCTCTTCTCCAGGCTAGACAGTTTCAATTCCTCATGAGACTTCGGTTACAGACCCTTAACCAGCTTTGTTGTCCTTCTCTGGATGTGCTCCAGCACCTCAATGTCTTTCTTGTACTGAGGGACCCAAAATTGAACACAGGATTGTGTTCAATTGAGATGTGGCCTCACCAGTGCTGAGTGCAGAGGCACAATCACTTCCTTTGTCCTGCTGGCAACACTATTTCTGATTAACTCCAAAATGCCATTGGCCTTCTTGGCCACCTGGGCACACCTCTGTTTCATGTTCAGCTGGCTGTCGATCAGTACCCTCAGGTCCTTTTCTGCTGCACAGCTTTCTAAGCCGTCTTCCCCAAGCTTGTAGTGGTGCATGTGGTTCTTGTGATGGAAATGCAGGACCTGGCACTTGACCTTGTTGAACCTAAAACAATTGACTTCAGCCCATTGATCCAACCTGTCCGGATCCCTCTGCAAAGCCTTCTTGTCCTCCAGCAGATCAACACTCCTACCCAACTTAGTGTCATCTGCAAACTTACAGAGGGTGAGCTAGATGCCTATCATTGATAAAATTACAAAACATGATGGGCACCAGCACTGAGCCCTGTTGAAAATCAGTGGTGACCAGTCACCAATTGGGTTTAATTCCATTCACCACCACTCTGGGGGTGCTTTTTAACCAGCGAAGAGTGCACCTGTCCAAGCCATGGGCTTCCGGTTTCCCTAGGAGAATACTGTGGGAAACAGTGTCAAAGGTTTTATTAAAGTCCAGGTAGACACTACAGCCTTTTCCTTATCCCATCAGTGAGTTACCTTGTCATGAGGAGGAGGCAAAGTTAGTCAAGCAGGACATGCATTTCATAAACCCATGCTGGCTGGGCCTGCTACAATGGTTGTCCTGCACATATAACACGATGGCACTCAAGGTGATCAGCTTCATGACCTTCCCTGTCACTGAGGTCAGACCTGTAGTTCCCAGGATCTACTTTTCAAAGGCAGAGATCTATGGAAAAAATACAATCACTTGGATTCAAGAAAAGGTTTTGACAGTGTAAAATGTATTTTAGCATGCATTCAAAACTATAATCCTAGAAATTAAAGTTTGTGTAGGACTTAGCGAGACATTTCCTTACAGAGACATATTGACTATGCACATAAATGTGAAAGTTACAGAATAGTAATTTTATCCTGGTTATATACCAAACAACACATCATTCAACACAGGATCATAAAAATATTTAACTTAATCTTTCTATCTGGAGAAGATCAGGATAGACAGATAAAAGAAGGTCCATAACTGCATATTTTTAATACAGAGTGCACAGACTAAAGTTGACAAGAATATGTTTGGTTGTTTCAGAATTGAAACGTGCTTCTTCATGGGTTTAATTTCATCTATGAATTTTTTGAAAGTCTAATGCTTTCTGGACGCTTCTGATGAGTGTGGGTATATGAAGAAAGAAAAAGATATATATGAAGAGCTGTCTTACCATGACTACACTTCACTTAAATACTTAGAATTTTTATTTCTCCTTTGCTGGGTAAAAAAAAAAATAAAGTAACATTATAAATCTTCCAAAGCTGTAATGAATTGGAATTATAATCTAAAATAACATATACAGCTTTCTTGTGACGCAAAGGGAGAAATACAGAATTGAAACAGAAAGGACACCAGATGTTTTGGAAGTATATTCAAGGAATTAATGTCTTAAAGGTTTGAAGATACTGGTAAACTGTATAAGTGAAGTATCTCAGTGGTTGGTTGAACCTTTTATTGGATGTATGATGGTAAGAGTTTTATGATGTACTGAAAGTGTTGAATTTAAAAGGGAAGTTAAAAGTAGCCCTAGGCTATGCCTAGAGCTTGTAATATCACAGAAACACCTGAAGAGCAACCACAAAGTTTCTAGACCTCAGAATTGTGAAGAAAGTTTTCTAAATGTTAAATGACTGCAATGCAACATTATACTGGGTCAGCTGCAGACTGAGAGCCTGAGGCTTGGTTTATATTACAAAGTTTTGCAGTCACAGCTATATCAGTCTGCACTACAACAGCAAAAGCAAACAAAACAGCAAAAACCTTCTGTGACACCCATATGCTGGCAAGTCTTTCACATAGATTTAACTGTGTCCACAGAAGAGAATTTATGGCTGTTCCTATCAATGCTTACTAATAAGACACGTAAGAAGGTAGATGTTGAGTTATTTAGCAATAGGAATGTATCGATGGTTGTTTCAGTGTAAACATGCAGAAAGAGTCTAGGTAAAAAAAACTAGAATCCAGACCCTCTTCCCGTTAGACTATGGACTCACACTTCTGCATATGTTCCTTTTATAGTCCTTACTAATTTCATTTCATATAATAACAAAAACATCAGAGAAAAGCACTCTGTCACATGAAGTGAAGAAACTTTGGCAGAATAGTAAAGCCAACAGGGCGTATTTTGAATGTTGTCTATTGTTTACCACTATAAATTAAATCTTTTTTAAAATATTAAATAATTTATCTATTAAAATTCTCAGGGAAAGTGTACAGGAGTAGAGCAGCTAAGCCCAGCTTTAAGTTTCTGCTTTAAGCAAAGAATAACCTCTGATCATCTTTTGAAAGACAGAATTTGTCGGAATAATGGACCCGAATCGAGACCTGCATACTCATCTGAATAATGAACTAAAATCAAGGAAGTGCTCAGTGTTTTCTGTTGATTGTTTCAAGAAACCTTTCTGATTTGCTTGTCAGGGAATTGCTCTGCATCCTTTCTGAAGTGTCGATCTCATTTCATTTACTATATACAGAACAGCCTTTATTTCATAGCTCTGAAATCCATTGCATTGATAATTTCTGTAAATACTGCGGTTAGCATAGGATTTTACTAAATCTTCATCCTGTAATATTTAGCATCTTTTGTCTCTTCCATGAAATCGTTTGCCCCATAATAACAAATTTTATACTTCTAAAACAAATTGTGCTAAACCCATCTCACTGATTTGAGCTATTATTCATAAGAAAACTCTGGAACCTGTATTTCAGAATTTTTGAGACATTTGGAGATAATTATAGGCAAAACCCACAGTTTTATATTTTATGAGTTTTATACATCCTTAGTACACTCATAGCTTTATTACACAATTCATTTTAGCTACTTTACAGTAATTGAGCTATAAGCTAAGCAAAGAGTCCCTAATGCTGTGATTATCTCCATCTAGCAAATATTAAAATACATCTATGGCAACTTGAAGCTCAACAATAATAGAAGTAAACACCAGACAAAGAAAAAAAAAAGAAAAAGAGATCATTTTTATTTACCTTCATATCTTACTTTGATTGCTAAGAAGTCAAACTGTCATAGGACAATATTATCACATAAAGCATATATGAAATAAAGTCTATAGCTATAATGAAGGAAATTAAAAAATGAATATGACTCATACATCTTACAAAACTAAAGACAGTATAGAAGTGATAGACTTTGTGCAGAACAATTTTGTTTTCAAGGGTTGGGGTTTTTTTTGGGGGGGGCAAGGAGGGGAAGGGTGGGACATTATGTGAAGAAATCACAAGTTTTGTTAGATCATTTAAAATATTTATTTTCCCTATACAGTTGCAGAAGATCAGAAGATCACTGTATGTGAGGAGTAAGTTATCCACAAAATGGTGAACTTGAATAGGCACAGGCTTGTGCTCTGCATATATATGTCTTGGCTGGCACAGCTGTAGCTTTTTACTGCAAGACAAGCTCAACCAGCAAATCCTGATGGAGCAGCCTGTAGCTCTTCCCATTGGGTACCAGTGATTATGCCACCTGTGTACCTATCTTTATCTTAAAGCAAAGCAGCATTTCCTCATGTGAACACTTTTTTGCTTGACAGTAAAAATGATTGATAAAAAAGTTTTCTACTAAGAAAGTCCTATAAGAGCTCTAGGTACAAAAATGCTGGTGAACCTCTCTGTTGAGAGGACCTGGGCAGCATGATCAGAGGTGGGCAGCTCTGATCAGAGGTGCCTTGCCACCCAATGATCCAATTTGGTTTCCCAGAATATGAAACAACATAGGATTATCTATGCTATTTATCTTTTTCATTCTACTGTTAACTCTTACAAATGTTATCAGTATTTTTTGGAATCTACAATCTGTCATTTCTACTGGGGTCATAACAGACAGTAACCATAGTGTATTACAATAATCATAGAGAATTAGTTCATCTATAATATACTTCTCTGCAGCCAAAAGAAGTGTAAAAATGTGGTTAGTGCACTTTACTACGCAAATAAGCATATAGCAAAAAAAAATAGTCTTGGTATTGCAGTTTACACTTTTAAGTTTTAATTCATGTGTCTTATGCGATTTAGAGCACATTGATGGTGAATATCAACATTTTTACTTTCTTGATAACTGAGGGTGGGTGGAGAAAAAACTCAATTCTTGGTTTAGCAGCTATGGGAAAATCTCCTACTCTTCAAAAATATGTTTTCTGGTCATATTCACTTTCTGAAGAACTCAATTTCAGTATCATTTCAAGGCATTTAAAATGTTATTTTTCTTACTATCTTCTAGTTTCTAGTCAGAAGATATTTTTTGACCTTATTTTTCATGATATAATAGACATGAAAAAGTTATCTCAGATACAGTTTAGTTTTCAAGAAGCTATTCATGTGCTTGTAAGGTAAGTATTCTATTTTAGTTTTAATCTTCACATAGCAACATTAGTAACATCAATTTAAACTTATAGTTGGGGGAAAAACCTCCACAAATAAACCCTTTACTCAAATACAAATTAACAAATATTTATTAGTGTGAAAGATGATTATTAATTACTATCAGCTGTACTTTGAAAGTTGTGTCTTGAATAACAGCAATCAAAACCAGGGTTTTGCAGTATAAGTAAAATAACCTGAGATATCTAGAAAATCCTAAATGCAAATTAAGCGTGACACCTTTCTTCCTCTTTAGTTAGCATGTATATTTTCTACTCTACTTATAGTTAGTAGATTGGCAAAAATATAAACCATAATAAATTTTATGATGCTTGCCTAGGAAGTTTTAAAAAAAAACCCACTGCATTAATGTATTGCAGCTGTCAAATCATCATTACTTCTCTTCAGAAAATGAACGAGAAACTCAGCAGATCTCATGCCCTCTTTGAAGTGAAGCATTTCATTTTACCTTTCTTATCTGCAACAGTATACAAACACCTATCTGGAGCCCTGAGTATCTGTAGTGCAATAATAAGACCTCTTCAAACTTGTACAAAATTAAAGGCAAAAGTCAATCTAGGATTTCATAAAAAATTAATAAGAAAATATAGCCAGGATATTTCACAGTTTGCTAATATTACTTCCTAACAATTTTCCTAAATATTACTAATGTACACAAGTGAAAACAGAAAAGCTGTGTTCCTATTTTGCAGTTCCAGGCTGGACAGACTGTTTGGTTTAAGAGCCTTATAGCTTATTGGAATAGTGCTCTGATGATTCTACTTCTTGACTCTTTATTCATTGAGCCATAATAGAGAATATTCAATATAAACCCATTTCTGTCTGCAAAACTAACAAAAATCTTCAACCTGGAACACATGCCAAAATACATTCTAGGTCAGGCTGAATGTGTCTGTCTTTTACCTGCACATCATGCAATTATATTAGTAATTGTCACAGAAAACAATATAAATGTTAACACTGTAATATAATATTCTCAGCAAAAAATAGAAGAAAGAAAAAGAAAAAAAAAAAAATTTAAAATCTTTTATATGTAAAATCACACAAACATTAAGTGAAAAAATAGGATAAAAGTCTTAATACTTTGTAATGTCATATCAGGGTAAGGAAAAGTTTACTAAGATTTACCCTACCTGCTTTCTAGTCTCCTTATTTTTTAAAATGTGAGATGAGATATAAGAAAACAACATGGAGAACAGCTCTGATTTGCAGAGATGTCAGATGGAGACTTTCTAATAGAGAGGATTAAAGTGAAGTTGATGCCTACAGGGGAATCTAGAGAGGGGAAAAAACAATATTTAATTAAAAAAAAAGATAATAGAATTGTAATTTCTGTCTGGATAAAGATAAATGATGGAGATTTTAGAACTATATTCAGAGAAATTGAGATAAACTACAGCTCAGATCACATAAGTGAAGCTTATTTTTACTGGGATCATAATAGATCATTAAAAAATCTATTATTTGAGTTCTTTAAGAAAATATTGCCTGAATATACCTTTGGTAGAAGTCAAAGATATGATGCTTGTTCAGAGAATGGAGGAGATCTAGAAAACAGAGCAGTTTCTTACCTGCATTGTACTGAATTTTGTTGAATTATCTGCCAACTTAAGAATGTAATAGGTAAAGATGCACACTGTGTAGCACATTTATATGAAAATATATATATGTGTATGAACATGTACTTCTGCTTACTGATATTCTCTCAATAAATTAAATGACCAGCTTCAGCCTACACGTCTAATTGCAGTCTAATGTCAAAGTTTACGGATAAAGGAACAATGACCTAGCCGAAATCTAGAATTAGTTTTCTGATTAGTTTGTGAGTATGGTCTCTTTTTCTTTTTAATGACTTCTCTAATATATTGAGAGTAATCAATCCAGAACATCATGCACATATCAGAACAGATCATGACAAGTGTATGTTTGCTAGTGTAGGTCACATGCTATTAGTTAGTAGACAAAGTGGCCTGGAGTCCCAGCAAACTGGTGGAGAGACCATTGGGTTTGGGGTCTGTAAGCACGAGACCCTGTGTATGTTGTGCATCAAGAAAAGCAGTTGGCTGTTGAGTTCAGGGAAGTCTTGGTCAACTGCCAGTCACCTCTGTGTGTAGGGGTGGAGGGGTGAGAATGAGTTAAGGGAGTCTTTATACCAGAAGCCAAAGTGGGGCTGCAGCCTTGGGAGATTGTACATAAAAGTGCTGTCAGCTGGGGAGCCTGGCATCCAAGGGCAGCTACTGGACAGACAGGGTGTCTGAGCCCACCTACTGGAGATATCTACACTCTGTGTGTGTGTGTATATGTATATATGTATATATATGTATATATATATTTCCCCTAACAGACTGCCATCCTGCACGGCCAGAGAGATGAACAGGATGAGACCATTGCTGCTCTTTGTGTTGATGTGGGTGCTCTGTGTGGCCACCAGCTATATCTGTTTCTAAGTTTGTATATATCTGTATATAAGTTTGTATATCTCTATAAGTCTTGTATATCTGTATGTGTGTGCCTAGAGCGACTACATGCTCAGCTTTATAACTGGATGACCCTGGGGGTGCAGACCTGCAGCAGCCTTGTGCCTGTCAGGCTCCTGGGTTTTTCACCTCCTAACACTTAGCATAAAAGAAATATTAAATGTCTAATCAAAGAGGTTGTATTAATTCCAGATTTAATTGTTGTAGGAAAATAAAGACAATATGGATTGAGAGGGATCTTAAAGATCATCTAGTTCCAGCTCTCCTGACATGAGCAGGGAAACTTCCGCTGGACCAAGTTACTCAGAGCTCCATTCAGCCTGGTCTTAACACCTCCAGTTATGGGGAGTTCACTACCTCTTTGGTCAACGTGTTCCAGTGCCTGAACACCCTTATAGTAAAAAGTTTCTTCCTAATATCTAATCTAATCCTGGCCTCCTTCAGGTTAAGACCATTCACTTGTCCTATCACTACATGCCCTTTTGTAACACCCCTTTAGGTATTGGAAGGCTGCTGCAGGGTATCCCTATAGCCTTCTCTTTTCCAGGCTGAACAACCCCAACCTTCTCTGCCTGTCTTCACAGGAGAGGGGTTTCAACCCTGTAATAACTTAGTGACTTTTCCCTGGACTTGATCTATCAGGTTGACATACTTCTAGTGTGGGGGACCCCAGAGATAGATGCAGGTGAGGTCTCACAAGAAGAGAGTAGAGGGACAGAATCACCCACCCTGACCTGTTGGCCATGTCTCTTTAGATGCAGACCAGGATGTGGCTGGCTTTCTTGGCTGCAACTGCTGGGTCACATGGAGCTTTTTGTCACAAACACCCTCAAGTCTTTTTACTCAGGGCTAGTCTCAATCCATTCTCCACCAGACTGTACCTGTGCTTCGGATTGCTCTGATTGGGTGCAGGACCCTACACTTGGCCTTGTTGAAACTTACATGAAGAAATTTTAATTTTCCCTTTATATTAATAACTATTTGGATTAGCTGCTGTTCCCTGTTTTGGGCACTATGGTCCAAGAAAGCTGGGATACTAAGAGTTCATATTGGAGGCCTAGAAATTGTTGTTATTTCTAGGAGAAAGGTTTGAATGACCTACAGTGGTTTAATTTACAACGCAGAAGATTTTAGAAAGATAGCAAAAAAAACTTTTGTCCATTAAAGACATGAGAAGATATAAAAAAATACATTTCAGCCAAGATAATAGGAGAAGCACTTCTGAAGATAGAAGGAGTTCAATGATGAAATTGTCTATAAAAATATCTGAAATACAAATAAAGAAATAACTGATTTTTTTCTAAGACATAATTTTAGACATAATTTTGCACTGTTTCTTAGACTTTTGTAAGAAGTCAGTTTTAGGCTTAAGATCAGAATGATACAGAAGTTGACCAACTGATGTCCTGCAGGTCTCTTATGGAAACTGGAGTCCAAAACTAGTTCAAGAAATGTTTTCTCTGGACTTTGAGCAATTTATGATTGGAGTCATAGAAGTTGCACTGACTATTGGATGTTTGCCTTGCATTTCACTTTTTTGCAGTTAGTGACTTAGTAAGGTTTAGAAAAAGGGGACTGTCAGTCTGGAAAGGAAAATGGTAAAAGATATAATGAAACTGAAGCTTTGTCAAGGGGACAGTACTGAGCAGATCGTAAATCTTAAAATCTTAGAATATCCTGAGTTGGAGGGGACCACAAGGATCACGGAGTCCATTGTTGACTACTTGCCAAATGCCTTAAGCCTTCATCATAATTCTAAAGAGCACAAGGCATCTGGGAGAAAAAAGAAAAAGCCTCTTCCAAAGCCCAACAAACTCCACGCCCCAGAAAAAAAACAAAACACTGAACTGAACCTGAACTGGTTTTGACTGGGATGGAGTTATTTTAAATCGTAGCAGTTTGTATGGTGCTGTGTTTGGGTTTATGATGAAAACACTGTTGATAACACAGGGATGTTTTAACTATTTCTGAACAGTGCTTCACAGTGTCGAGGGCTTCTCAGTTTCTCACACTGCTCCACTAGTGAGGAGGTTGGGAACATACAAGAGGTTGTAAGGGGACAGAGCTGAGACAGCTGAACCAACTGACAAAAGGGATATCCCATACTGTATGACATAGTGCTAAGCATTAATACTGAGAGAAAGGAGGAAGGGGGTGACTTTAGGAATGATGGAATTTATCTTCCCAAGTAACCATTTCATGTGATGGAGCCCTACTGCCCTACTTTCTTGGAGATGGTTCAACAGCTGCCTGCTGATGGGAAATAATGAATTAATTTCTTATTTTGCTTTCATTGCATGTTCAGCCTTTATTTTACCTACTAAATTGTCTGTACCTAAAACTGTGAGTTTTCTCACTTTTAACACTTTGATTCTCTTCCTCATCCCTCTGTGCTGTGTGTCAGAGAGCAGCTATGTAGTGTTAGCTATGTAGGCCTACTGGGGTTAACCCAGAATGCCTCCAAGCCAAAAATCACTGTGACCCGCACAGTCTCGTGTCAGTCAAAAGATAACTCCTTTCTGACTTTTTCCAGTGTCATATTGGCATTCAGAAGGATGCATGATCAGTTCTATAACTGGCAGCAAATTTCATAGGCCCAGTAGACACAGAAGGAGGTTTAGCATCTTACATCAACAGAATTTTGCCAGAATTTTTTTTAATCTAAATTACTCACCAAAGGAAAAAAAAGCTGTACCTTCCAACTTAAAAAAGGTAACAGTTTTGTTATGCTTAAGTAGCATGTCAAAGATTAAATGAATCATTCAAGTTCTTACATCACTTTAAAGTTCATTTCTTTCTCTTTGACAAAGATGTATGAGAAACCGAAAAGCATATTCTGTATGTGTCATCTGTTTCAGCTTTATCTAAACAAGAGGAAACTCTCTTAAAACAGGAAATTTATGATTTTTTCCTGACCTTTAGGAACTCTTTTATTCTGTCTGGTTTTAAAAAATTAGCTTTAGCTTTAGTCTCAGACACAGTAGAAGAAACCTCTAGGCTCACAGAATAATGTAGAGATATTGATAAAAGCTAAATTTATGCAAGAGAATGCCTTAGTAGAGTCCAATGCAGAATACCAGTCTACATGCCTGCAAATTTTAAAAACCATAGGATAATGGAAAGAAGCATTTTGCCATCATTCTGCTGAATACAATGATTCACTGTTTGAATTATTTCAACACTGTTTGTATTCTAATTATATGTAAGATTGTCTAAACATAAAGCAGAGATTCACAAACTCCTTAGACACGTTAGATAAATCAACAGAGCAGGAAAACCTTCTATACCATAAAATTATCTCAACTTAAAAATTCTTAAAATCAAATTCTATGTACCATTGTAGAGAAACAAATTAATTTTTCTACTAATTAGTATGCCATAGTTTTTTTTGTTAATTTGAAAGACTGTGATGTTTATCAACATGCAGCGGTGTTTGTTCATTATGTTGATTTTTATTATGGGATCCCACAATTTGGAATAATTATGAAAGAAACAACAGAAGCATATTTTTGATTGTTCATTGTTTCTGGCATCTGTGGAAATATGTCAGCTTGACATCAACCATTAAAAAGCTTTATTTAAAATTTAGGGAAAAACAGTTGTGAATTATAAACATTGTCTATAATGGAGCTTTGTAGTTTACATAATTATATTCTGTGAAAGAAAGGAGGCAAGCTTGGTCTGTCTTCATTTTTCCATTAGAAAAGATTCCACTGTCTTCATCCCATGATACCAGCTGCACTGTGCTTTGTATGAGATCACTGTGCTTAATTTCAATAGCCTGCAGAAAGAGTTTATTTTTTAAGTGCTGTCTTTTGCAAATGTGCCAAGGGAAAGAAAATTTTGGTTTCTCTAATCATATGCAGAAAACTAGTCCTGATCTGAAGTTTTACTTTGTGGGGTGCTTCCAGAATAGCCTTGTATAGAAACCATAGTTTCAAACTGAAGTACATTTTAAGTCAGTCTGTTTCCCATAAGGATTCTTCAAAAGTACTTAGAATTTGTAATATTTTTTTACTCACAGGTATAATAAATGTTATTTGAAAAGAATGTGTGTATAAAGACTTTGCAAATATAAGACCAGTATTTTAAAAAATGATATTAAAGGGTGATGACAAGAACATAAAATTTGTCACAACAAAATTTTAGAAACCCTTGTACTTTCATAAAGAACTACGGGCACTGAGCCCATTTCTACAGTCAATACAACAGAGCAGATTTTCCTTTTTCAAGGTAAATTCTCATCTTGCTATTGTAACTTAGGTTAAGTGCTTATGAAACTAAGCCTATGAATTTGTAAACCTTAAACCCATTCTGCTTATCTGAAGGAATAGTGCATGTATTTCCCTCGTCACAAATGCTTAAAAATAAACCCATAGTTTTATTTCATGTTTCCATTAGACAAGGGATAGTCTTTAAAATAAAGTCTCTTGGAACTACTGTTCTATCCTGTGAATTTTAAATGAAGGTTTTAAACTTCTTGGCAATACAGGTGCCAAATTAAATAATTTTTGCTCAGAAACTTTACTCATTTTTAGACTTAAAAATCTTCTTATTAAACTGAAAATCAATTTTAGATGAGTTATTTCCCAAACTTTGAGAAATAATTGGAAAAGTATTAATTAATTAACTAAATTATCCAATTGTCAAAACATTTAAGATATTCAAAATATAAAACAATCACATTTGATTTGAATAAAATAATAATCAGTAAAAATATTAAATATACTAAGATTAAAATAATCTCTGTGATTTTTTTCTGATTGAAAATAAATATTTCTGATTGAATCTGCTTTTCTTGAAATCAAATTGTTTACCATTTTTATTAACAATAATAAAAATTGAGAGTGTGTAGGCATGTGCGTGGAAATAATTTTAAATTAGCTGGTTAAGATAAGGAAAACAGACTAAAGAAAGGGACAACAATGAGAGATTCAGTCAATTTTATTGAACAGATTGGACAGCAAGACAGACCTGCACCTAATGGCAAAAAATCCCCAAAGAATTCAGAACATAAATATGAATAGCAATATGCAACTATATATAAAATACATTCCAATCATAAAATTATTATGTGAAAATACTACATTAGTTTGTACATCATCAACAACAAAGGCAAAATAAGCTTTCTAATCTTAAAATATTATTTGGACCTTGAAATGAAGGAGCAGAGAAATAATGAGTCCATTTTTTAATGTTAATCCTTTCTTAGAAGATTAGAAAGTAAAACTAGCAGAGCAGATCCTGCCTATTTCTTAGAGCAAGCCTTTAATCACATTATAATGCAGCTGAACACAGCTTGGTTGGATGCTTATTTAATTATAATTAAATGCTTGCAACACATGTGTCAGTGACAATATCCCTATTTCTAGACATCAACACTAGGATATAAGTCTAATGATGATTCTGCACTGAAGCAGTTGGGAAGTGTCTTGAACATAGTCTTTGATGGGTAATAGCTGAGAAAATAGATTGCAGAGAAAAAAATAGGTTGCAGACAAAAAACTCAACAAACTAATGTTTGTTTCCCAATGACTGGGGAAAGTATTGGAGTGGCAATCTGAGACATTTATAGACTTTAATGATACACAGATTTACCACTCAGAATTTTCTCTAAATTGAAGTGTCCTCTGCATTTTAGGTTATTTTTCAAGAGGAAATTATATAAAAAAAATATGTATTTCAGTAACACCGAAATAGAGTTATTATGCAAAGTTTACCTCTCAAACAGTATAATGTGGTAAAAATACATAACATTATTTATTAACTGGGAATCTTTTCTCCAAATTCTTGGTTTCCTTGTCAAATATGGATTCAGTGAAACCTAAACCTTTTTAATTAAACCACAGCTGGAAAGCAAAGTTTTTCAGTCTAGGAGTCTTGTTATAATGTAGTAACCACATAGTAACATGTAAATGATCGTGCCAGTTATGATACTTGAGAAGACTTGAATTCAAAGCTCTAGTCTAGTTTAGGTAGAAAAGGTATTTCAATCTGAATCCCATAGATATGCCACGTTTACTGTCAGATTTCCCATCATCCTGTGGTATAGCTTCCTTCATTTTTGTTCAGAAAAAAAAGTTTGAAATGTCTTAGTTTAATCAAAGTTTTAAATATGAATATTTGAAGTTTTGCAAATGATTCTCTTCCAACTTTCAGCAATAACCTGGAGGTGTTTCTATAAAATCCTTTTACTTCCCTCTGAGGACTAAACTGTTGCTGTTTCACAAGGAAATCACTGATTTCAATGGGTGTGATAATGACATAAATAAAGTTAGTGAAACAGCAAAGAAATGCCACAAAATCTGGCAGACCAGACAATGTATGTGTAAGTAGACTGTATATATCAGCTGTAATCAATATACAGAGCTATTTGAACCTACTGTCCATACATCATCATCACTTAACGCAGCTAAGACACAGCCCATGCCAAATTTTCTAATAGTGTAGACAGCTCTTTTGGAAGAGTTTATGTAGAACTTCCTGCAGGCTAGAAGATAAGTTAAACACTTACTCTGAAGTGTTACATATGGCACTCACTGATCTACAACAGTTAAATACCCATGGTTGAATGCTGGATGTCCACTAATCATCACGTGACTGAAACTGTAAATCCTTTATTTGCCTTCTTCAAATAAATAATGTTTTGGAGAAAGGTGAAGTTCCCTTTGATATTTCTGAATTGTCTCATGTCCTAGTTAGAACAGCTGGGACCAGTTCATCACTGTATGGGTGTAACCCAAAACTGTATATTCTATAGCCTTCCATGCCATTTCCCAGAAACCGTTATCAATAGACCATTTACACTATCTGCCCAGAGCAGCCTGACTCCTCAGGCTATAAACTAGGTGTTAAGAGGCCTTCGAGATAGGAGGATGCTCCTGTCCTCACACCCATTATGGAACTCCCTGCCCTGAGGGAGGTACTGGGCATTCCTGCCTGAACTGGAGGATATATAATCTTGGAGTCTTGGGACTTTTTTAACCACTCATGGGATCCAGAGGAAGACTGCAGACCACCATTCTCAACCAGACTGCAGCTCACCGCTCTCAACCAGACTGCAGACCACCACTCTCGACTGGACTGCAACTACCACTTTTCAACCAGACTGCAACCATCACTCTCAACCGGACTGCAATCACCACTCTTGACCAGACTGCAACAGCACTCTCACCAACAGGTTTTCCCCTCTCCTTTTACTCCGGACTCAGGGGGCCCAACGAACACCACTCTGTTCATGTCCCAGGGTGCTGGGTTATACATTTGGGTTTTGTGGGTTAAAACCAACTGTTTGTCTGTATAATAGTATTTATTGTATTATTTTATTAAATTGTTATTCTGACTTATAATCTCTCCTTTGAGTTGAGTTCATTTCCCCTGCCCGTTTACCTTTAAACCAGCACACCTCACTGCAGCATCATTCAAATCTACTTGGAATAGTATAAACAGGTGATAGTCTGCAGTGTTTGCCAGGCTTGGCACCTCTGTGACGTCACATATGTGAGCTCCCACCGAGTAACAAACTTCTCTAGAGATATTTTCTGGACAACAGATAGGCACTTTGGTGCCTCTTGGCAAGGACTCTACAGTTACTAACATACTATTCTGGTGACAGTAATTGTCATGCAGATGGGTGGTTGGACCAGTTTTATATAGTTAACCTTTCCTGGCTCTAGCCTGATACAAACTCTCCTTTCATTCTCCAACCCTGAGGCATCTTACCTGTTATGTAGTGGTACTTCAGGATGAAGGGGAGGATTCCTCCTTCTCCAAGCAGAGACAATAGTTCAGCCTCCTTTGTCTTGTGAGTTGGTTGAGACTGTCACCTAAGGGTTAGAGGCAAGCTTACCTTCCCTTTGCAAAGTCTGAAGGCTGGGCTGTCACTCAGTTTCTGACATTTGTGGATTTGACAAGTGGACCAATTGGTGGATAAGGAATTGGCTGAATGGTTGTACTCGAATGAGTTGCAATCTATGGCTTGATATCTGGGTGAAAGTCAATGATGTGCAGTGTTCCTCAGAGGTCCATACAGGGACCAGAATTATTTGAATCTTTGTCAGGGACATGGGGAGCGGGACTGAGTGGACCCTCAGCAAGTCTGTGGATGTGAAGAAGCTCTATGGTGTGGTTGATACTCTAGACAGAAAGGGGGAAGTGATACCATCGAGAGGTACATTGTCAGGCTAAACAGGTGGGCCCATGCAAACCACATGACATTCAACAGGGCCCATTGTAAGGTCCTACACCTGGGTTGGGGCAATCCCAACCTTTAATACAGGCTGGGAAATGAGTGGGTTGAGGGTGTTCCTGTAGAGAAGGACTTGTTGGGTATTGGTGGCTAAAAAACTGAATATGAGCTGGTAATGTGTGCTTGCAGCTCAGAAAGCCAGCTATATCCTTAGCTGCTTCAAAAGAAGCATGGCCAGCAGGCCAAAGGAAGTGATTTTTCCCATTCTACTCCCCTCATGATGCCACTCAGAATACTGTGTTGAGCTCTGGGTTCTGTAACATAAGAAGGATATGGACCTGTTGAAGCAAGTCCAGAGGAGGGCCAGCCACTAAGATCAGTAGAGGACTGGAGTACCTCTCCAATGAATACTGAGTGGGTTTTGTTCATCCTGGAGAAGAGAGAGTCTGAGGAAGGAGCATGAATGATGTTTTAGCCTTTCTTTTCTACCCTACCTTTATAGAAGTGCAGTCTCTTATCCCTTGGCTTGTTATTTATTTAAAGGACAAAGACAAGTAACCAAAGTCATAAATGTACATTGATCTCATAGTAAAAGAAGAAAAAGCTTTTTAAAAATCTGCAACTTTTTGGGAGCATCTTTAAAACAAAAAATAGATGTTTGATTTATACTTGGATGCTTTTCAGCTAGTTACACTTTCACACATTTCAGGTGTTGTCACTTGCTTACATTTTCTCTTTTTATTCTAATGAGTGTTAGATAAATGACTGACCTGTATTAAAAAAAAAAAAGGGTTTACTTGGGGTAAATTATAGACTAGAGCGTTTTCAAAAGGTTGTCTGAATCCTCACAAGCAGATCTATTATGACAGACTAATGTCAGTACCTCACATTTGGCTCAGAGGTACAAGTAAGCAAGAAAAGCAAACCAATCTGGCTTCAGACTGACTGTTTTAATCACCAGCTGGCTAAGACTACTAAACTATACATTTCCCAAGGAAAGATTATAGAGTAAAAAGTCCTAATCCCCATACCACCTCCAGATTCTCATGAATTAATGCATTAGTTCATAAATAAATTACATACTCAAACCTCTGCTTAAACTATGTTCAGTCATATTCTTGCATCCCCATGGGCAGCTGAGTGTTCACTCAGGTTTTTTTTAATTACTATTTGACATCAGAAGGAACAGTGAACTTTCTCTCTTCCCTCCCCACTATGTACATAACACAGGGATACATTTTTAGTAAAACCAAACGAATGGATAGATGGCAAGGAATGGGCTACATTTTTTACTGTTTCCTGAAATAATACTTATTAGTTATTGAGATGTAAATGTTAAAGGGCACATTCTAATCACAAAAAGATAATTATACTTAGGGTATTACAATTTTTAAATGGTATTTTTCTCTTTTTCTATAACTTTTTAGGGATCACTACTGTAATATTTTCACTAGTTTTAATATTTCATGCTATTTGATAACTAAGGACAAATCAGTCAGTATTCTGTTTTCAGTGCTCTGGAGGAGGTAATAGACTAGGTAGCCTATGATATTGCTGGGCACTGTTTCATTCATTGGATGTCTTAGGAAAGAGTAACCAGACTAATGCTTTGTACCTGTTTGCATTGTCAAAGGCTGGAAAAGATTTGATGATCTGAACAACAGTTTTATTGTGTCTTTCTGACTGAGGAGGAAATTTCAAGTCCTTGGGAGAAGTAGAATTTCATTAACATCTTTATTAACATCTATGACATCACTTAGGCATCTCTATGTGATTTGTGTTGTTTCCAGGGATCAAATTCTGATGCATTTACTAGGTAGTCCGAATAAGAAAATTAAATAAATAAAGGTTCTCTTGTCTTTCCAAGATAGATCAAGAAATGTTTCTGGGTTTCTTTTTAAGTAGAACAAATTAGTAGAAAAGCACTTCTAAGAACTTAATAAAGTGTCTGAGATTATCCAGCCAGTTTCATTCTGAACCACAAATAACTATATTCTACTGGGTGAGGCTGAAGAAAGTAACTCAGTGGATACATAAAGAGATGGGAGTGTTTTTTCAGGAAGAAAAGAAAAATAGTTAACATTAACAACTACATTCAGGCTTCCAATCCACAAAATCAAGGTGATCAGAGGACTGGATCACCTGTCCTATGAAGACAAGCTGAGCAAATTGGGCTTTTTCAAGCTAGAAAAGAAGAGGCTTTATGGAGACTTTATAGCAGCCTTCCAGTATCTAAAGGGAGCTTCAAGCATAAGGCCTACACCTATGAGATATTGCATGAAATACATTGTGAAGGGATTACCGTGGCCATGCTGGCCTGCTGCTGGGGGTGGTAGAGGCCAGATGGCCATTATCACTGCAATCAGCTGGGTGGGACAGGCAGTGATGCTAAGGTATCACAGTTCCATTCTGTCCTTGCAGAAAAGACACAGAGTCTTTGTAATTCCTCTCTTTGTAAATCTCGGTTTCCCTCACTGATATATAAAGGGGCTGCCCCACCAGCATTTATGGCAGCAGGTCCTGGGCTCCTTGAATATCGGCCTGCTTTCTTGGGCCTCTCTTCCCTCCAGGGCTCTATCCCATGGTACTCTACCAAGCAGATCCCTATAGAGGCCAAAGTCTTCTCTCCTAAGTCCAGCATAACAAGCTTGCTGTCCTAAAGATCTTGAACTCCACCATTTCATGGTCCCTGAAGCCAAGGCTTCCCTTAAGTAATGGACTTTAAATGATTTTCACATGTGCATGGCAGATGAACTTGAACAGCTGTGACACTCATTGGGAAAAACAATACTCATGAAATACTAGCTGCCATATGTTTTCTAGAAATTTCTTTATTAAAACTCTACAGTGACTGTAATTAACGAAATCAACTTTTAGATACAAATTTAAAAAAATCAGTCTGATATTGTGTTGAACAAAGGTCCCCATTTGCTGTATGTGATCTCTAATAAATATCCTGCAGATCAAATTTAAGCCCTAAGCTTATCCTTTTTCTGTTAGTGATATAATAGATCTACTAGTACATTAGTAGTATAGTATGGCCAGTCTTCGTGAGCGAAGATTTGGGAAAGGTCATTAACCCTTCGAGCCTGCACAGTGGATTTTTTTAGGTGAGACACAGCGTGCGCTGAACTGAGCCCACCCTTTAATCCTGAGGTTCATCTGCCGGGGCCGAGCAAGNACCAGACTGCAACCATCACTCTCAACCGGACTGCAATCACCACTCTTGACCAGACTGCAACAGCACTCTCACCAACAGGTTTTCCCCTCTCCTTTTACTCCGGACTCAGGGGGCCCAACGAACACCACTCTGTTCATGTCCCAGGGTGCTGGGTTATACATTTGGGTTTTGTGGGTTAAAACCAACTGTTTGTCTGTATAATAGTATTTATTGTATTATTTTATTAAATTGTTATTCTGACTTATAATCTCTCCTTTGAGTTGAGTTCATTTCCCCTGCCCGTTTACCTTTAAACCAGCACACCTCACTGCAGCATCATTCAAATCTACTTGGAATAGTATAAACAGGTGATAGTCTGCAGTGTTTGCCAGGCTTGGCACCTCTGTGACGTCACATATGTGAGTTCCCACCAAGTAACAAACTTCTCTAGAGATATTTTCTGGACAACAGATAGGCACTTTGGTGCCTCTTGGCAAGGACTCTACAGTTACTAACATACTATTCTGGTGACAGTAATTGTCATGCAGATGGGTGGTTGGACCAGTTTTATATAGTTAACCTTTCCTGGCTCTAGTCTGATACAAACTCTCCTTTCATTCTCCAACCCTGAGGCATCTTACCTGTTATGTAGTGGTACTTCAGGATGAAGGGGAGGATTCCTCCTTCTCCAAGCAGAGACAATAGTTCAGCCTCCTTTGTCTTGTGAGTTGGTTGAGACTGTCACCTAAGGGTTAGAGGCAAGCTTACCTTCCCTTTGCAAAGTCTGAAGGCTGGGCTGTCACTCAGTTTCTGACATTTGTGGATTTGACAAGTGGACCAATTGGTGGATAAGGAATTGGCTGAATGGTTGTACTCGAATGAGTTGCAATCTATGGCTTGATATCTGGGTGAAAGTCAATGATGTGCAGTGTTCCTCAGAGGTCCATACGGGGACCAGAATTATTTGAATCTTTGTCAGGGACATGGGGAGCGGGACTGAGTGGACCCTCAGCAAGTCTGTGGATGTGAAGAAGCTCTATGGTGTGGTTGATACTCTAGACAGAAAGGGGGAAGTGATACCATCGAGAGGTACATTGTCAGGCTAAACAGGTGGGCCCATGCAAACCACATGACATTCAACAGGGCCCATTGTAAGGTCCTACACCTGGGTTGGGGCAATCCCAACCTTTAATACAGGCTGGGAAATGAGTGGGTTGAGGGTGTTCCTGTAGAGAAGGACTTGTTGGGTATTGGTGGCTAAAAAACTGAATATGAGCTGGTAATGTGTGCTTGCAGCTCAGAAAGCCAGCTATATCCTTAGCTGCTTCAAAAGAAGCATGGCCAGCAGGCCAAAGGAAGTGATTTTTCCCATTCTACTCCCCTCATGATGCCACTCAGAATACTGTGTTGAGCTCTGGGTTCTGTAACATAAGAAGGATATGGACCTGTTGAAGCAAGTCCAGAGGAGGGCCAGCCACTAAGATCAGTAGAGGACTGGAGTACCTCTCCAATGAATACTGAGTGGGTTTTGTTCATCCTGGAGAAGAGAGAGTCTGAGGAAGGAGCATGAATGATGTTTTAGCCTTTCTTTTCTACCCTACCTTTATAGAAGTGCAGTCTCTTATCCCTTGGCTTGTTATTTATTTAAAGGACAAAGACAAGTAACCAAAGTCATAAATGTACATTGATCTCATAGTAAAAGAAGAAAAAGCTTTTTAAAAATCTGCAACTTTTTGGGAGCATCTTTAAAACAAAAAATAGATGTTTGATTTATACTTGGATGCTTTTCAGCTAGTTACACTTTCACACATTTCAGGTGTTGTCACTTGCTTACATTTTCTCTTTTTATTCTAATGAGTGTTAGATAAATGACTGACCTGTATTAAAAAAAAAAAGGGTTTACTTGGGGTAAATTATAGACTAGAGCGTTTTCAAAAGGTTGTCTGAATCCTCACAAGCAGATCTATTATGACAGACTAATGTCAGTACCTCACATTTGGCTCAGAGGTACAAGTAAGCAAGAAAAGCAAACCAATCTGGCTTCAGACTGACTGTTTTAATCACCAGCTGGCTAAGACTACTAAACTATACATTTCCCAAGGAAAGATTATAGAGTAAAAAGTCCTAATCCCCATACCACCTCCAGATTCTCATGAATTAATGCATTAGTTCATAAATAAATTACATACTCAAACCTCTGCTTAAACTATGTTCAGTCATATTCTTGCATCCCCATGGGCAGCTGAGTGTTCACTCAGGTTTTTTTTAATTACTATTTGACATCAGAAGGAACAGTGAACTTTCTCTCTTCCCTCCCCAGTATGTACATAACACAGGGATACATTTTTAGTAAAACCAAACGAATGGATAGATGGCAAGGAATGGGCTACATTTTTTACTGTTTCCTGAAATAATACTTATTAGTTATTGAGATGTAAATGTTAAAGGGCACATTCTAATCACAAAAAGATAATTATACTTAGGGTATTACAATTTTTAAATGGTATTTTTCTCTTTTTCTATAACTTTTTAGGGATCACTACTGTAATATTTTCACTAGTTTTAATATTTCATGCTATTTGATAACTAAGGACAAATCAGTCAGTATTCTGTTTTCAGTGCTCTGGAGGAGGTAATAGACTAGGTAGCCTATGATATTGCTGGGCACTGTTTCATTCATTGGATGTCTTAGGAAAGAGTAACCAGACTAATGCTTTGTACCTGTTTGCATTGTCAAAGGCTGGAAAAGATTTGATGATCTGAACAACAGTTTTATTGTGTCTTTCTGACTGAGGAGGAAATTTCAAGTCCTTGGGAGAAGTAGAATTTCATTAACATCTTTATTAACATCTATGACATCACTTAGGCATCTCTATGTGATTTGTGTTGTTTCCAGGGATCAAATTCTGATGCATTTACTAGATAGTCCAAATAAGAAAATTAACTAAATAAAGGTTCTCTTGTCTTTCCAAGATAGATCAAGAAATGTTTCTGGGTTTCTTTTTAAGTAGAACAAATTAGTAGAAAAGCACTTCTAAGAACTTAATAAAGTGTCTGAGATTATCCAGCCAGTTTCATTCTGAACCACAAATAACTATATTCTACTGGGTGAGGCTGAAGAAAGTAACTCAGTGGATACATAAAGAGATGGGAGTGTTTTTTCAGGAAGAAAAGAAAAATAGTTAACATTAACAACTACATTCAGGCTTCCAATCCACAAAATCAAGGTGATCAGAGGACTGGATCACCTGTCCTATGAAGACAAGCTGAGCAAATTGGGCTTTTTCAAGCTAGAAAAGAAGAGGCTTTATGGAGACTTTATAGCAGCCTTCCAGTATCTAAAGGGAGCTTCAAGCATAAGGCCTACACCTATGAGATATTGCATGAAATACATTGTGAAGGGATTACCGTGGCCATGCTGGCCTGCTGCTGGGGGTGGTAGAGGCCAGATGGCCATTATCACTGCAATCAGCTGGGTGGGACAGGCAGTGATGCTAAGGTATCACAGTTCCATTCTGTCCTTGCAGAAAAGACACAGAGTCTTTGTAATTCCTCTCTTTGTAAATCTCGGTTTCCCTCACTGATATATAAAGGGGCTGCCCCACCAGCATTTATGGCAGCAGGTCCTGGGCTCCTTGAATATCGGCCTGCTTTCTTGGGCCTCTCTTCCCTCCAGGGCTCTATCCCATGGTACTCTACCAAGCAGATCCCTATAGAGGCCAAAGTCTTCTCTCTTAAGTCCAGCATAACAAGCTTGCTGTCCTAAAGATCTTGAACTCCACCATTTCATGGTCCCTGAAGCCAAGGCTTCCCTTAAGTAATGGACTTTAAATGATTTTCACATGTGCATGGCAGATGAACTTGAACAGCTGTGACACTCATTGGGAAAAACAATACTCATGAAATACTAGCTGCCATATGTTTTCTAGAAATTTCTTTATTAAAACTCTACAGTGACTGTAATTAACGAAATCAACTTTTAGATACAAATTTAAAAAAATCAGTCTGATATTGTGTTGAACAAAGGTCCCCATTTGCTGTATGTGATCTCTAATAAATATCCTGCAGATCAAATTTAAGCCCTTAGCTTATCCTTTTTCTGTTAGTGATATAATACATCTAGTAGTACATTAGTAGTAACATCAAAAAACACCCAAGTTTCTTGAAAGTTGGCTTGTCAGGCTGTGACTCAATATATACACATATGCACAACTCTATACTGTGTGGTCTCTCATTACAGCTCAACAAATACTGCAACATACATAGACTGCCAGATATTAGCCAAAAAATTAATTCCAATTTTATGCATTAAAATATTTTACATTTTTAATACATGAACATTAAAAAGAACATTAAAAGGGCTTGTATTTTTAGTTATTCTACTTTGAAGGTAGTTTCTATGTGCTGTGATAATAATAAAAATGAATGAATACGTTTTTCTAACATCACTGAAACTTAAGCCTCACATAGGTGTTTCAAGTTACATAATGTGTGATAATGGGCACTTGAATAACAACTATATTGATTTTCACTCTGTTATTCTGGCTTTACAGTCATGTAAATGGAATTACAGATTGACCCATAATTTATGATGTTTAAATCTATGTTCATGTCATGGGAGTTTTTACACTTAAAAGAGAATATTAGTGTACTTTAAATCCTTTACCCATGGGAATTGTAATTTTAGTTCCTTTAATTTTCCAATTAAATAAATTAAATCAAATTCTTAGTCCCCATGGGAACACACTTGTTAGCTATGGTACTGTGTATTTTTTATTGTCTCTTAGGAGGTAGAAATTCTGAGGTATCTTCATTAATATTTACAAAGCCCACTAGCTTCCTGGATCCATCTCATACAAAAAGCCTAAGGAAGGTCAAACAGAGAGGTGAACCAGAAAAATTAATTTCTTGTGAAGAAAGGGAAAAAGAAACACTGCTTCTGCCCCCTGTCTTCAAAGTAATAGCTAGAAAATACCTAGTTTTACATTAAACAAGTGGAGTCACCAATCATTTTAGAAAACCATAGTGGATTAAATTTTATTATTAAATAGCCAGGAGAATATACTTTATAAACATTTTGTAGTTTCTAGAGTAGTTTAATAATTTTCATACAGAAAATTATCATTCATCTGTGGAACAGTTTTACAGACTTTAAAATATATAAACATAAATTAGAACTAACACAAAAATAGTAACATATATGATTTATTGACAAGATCAGGATATAAAAATTGGACTATTCTGGGTTGACCTAGACTAGTCATATGCCCACTCACCTCCTCAACAGGACAAGGAGAAAATATAGGATGGAGAAGCTTGTGAGTTAAGATAAAGATGAGGAGATCAGTTACCAATTACTGTTACAGGCAAAACAGAATTGATTTAATTAATTGATTTAATTAATTGATTTAATTAATTTAATTTGTTGCCAATTAAAAATAGAGTTGGATGGTGAGGAACAAGTACAAAAATTTAAGACACTTCTACCCTCCACTCCCTCTTCTCCAGTCTCAACTTCAAGCCCTAAAGTTCAACTCCTCTGACTCCCACCTGAAGTGGTGCAGGGTTATGAGGAATAAGGGGTTGTGGTCAGCCCATAACAGTACCTCTCTACCACTCCTTCCTTCATGTTTGCTCTACCTTGGATCATTCCCATGGACTGCAGTCCTTCGGGATAAACTTGCTCAAGTGTGGGCACAGGCAGCAGTGGGCATTCAGTCTGCTGGATGGTTTATCATATTTTTTTCCTTATTCAGTGCCTGTGCAGTGTTTTGCCATTTGTTAAACGCGTTCTCCCAAGGGGACCACACATCTGACTGATGGGCTCAGCTGTGTTGTCCAATGGGTCCATTGCAGAGATGGCTGGAATGGACTGTGTCCAGTGCAGGAAAGCCCCTGACATGTTCTCACAGAGCCTCTACTGCAGCTCCCACTGGTTGCCAACCTCTTGACATTATACACAGTATATAGCCTGTGTTTCTATTCATAGTAAGAGCTGGGTCTTCTGTCATATTGCAATTAAACTGTTAGAAGTAGTTTGAAGTTTTTTGTGACAATACCTACATCTAATCTGGTAGGATCTTATTTATTTCGTTTTCCAGAGAACCTGTAATTTAATAGCAATGTAAGCAATTTTCATGATAGTAACTTTATATAGGAAATAAGAAAGAGAGTTTAGGGACTATTTATGAAAATGCAGGTACCAGTGAAAAAAACCTGCAAAAGGTAATGTGTCTTGTATGAATGAATTCATATTAAATTTCTAAGACTGTCATATTCTTTGTCTTTTATTTTTCTTAATTTAAAAAAAATCGTAACCAAAGGGAAGAGTGTGTTTTATTTGAATAATAAAATTATATTGTAATCTGTGTTGGCTTACTGCATCTACTCAATTATTTAAAACTTCTGTGATGTTAGAGAACCACAAGATGTAACAGGAAACAATCTTCATGAGTAGTTTAAAGTAATTACATGGTTAAGTTGTAAGTCTTAACTTTCACTATATAGAGTTCGATGCCTAGTCTAAGACTACTTTTGTAGTCAGTGGTGTCTCCAAGAGTAACTCATGGTATGCTACTCTAGATGTAAGGGTCAGATGGGAAGATTTTACACAATGCTACATCTGACCAAGGAGAATTAGAGAACGTTAGTGAAGACAGCTGTATACCTAACTTACCCATATACCTTGTATGTAGCTAAATTTGGATAAAGTTAATAAAGAATTACATTAGAATAACCAGCAATATGTTTACCATATTTTATGCATTGGGTCACATGCTAACATGAACTGCACATTATAAGCATCTTCTGAAACTATTAAGTATCCTTGAAAAATTGATTATATAAGAAAGTCCATTTTATTCTTTAGCAAGCATAAGAAGAGACAGCTTTATTTTATAGGAACAGTGCTTTTCTGAGATGCTATAGCAGATAAAACTTCAAAAATAAGCAACACATATGGGAAGTATATTTGGCAATACCTTTGCACAGGTAAAAAAGAAAGGTATTTGAATCAACAGTTTTAAGACATTAAGTCAGTTTTCCAGTGGCAAAAAATGTGTCACTTATTAAAAAACAAATGATCACCAAGGCAAAAGGAAGTCAGCAACTATAGTTCTGAAATGCAGCTTTTTAATGTATTTCTAGTAATCCATTACTTATTTAATTTGGAGTTTTTCTTCTAGTTCTGTTACTTATTACAAATTATAACGAAGTATTTAACAATTTTACTGGTAAGAACTTTATTATATTTCTGACGTTTTCCAATACAATTATTTCAGTCATAAATAAGCTCTGTTAATTGGGTAATACTGTCTTTTGGATTAAGAATTTCATATTCTCTGCTGAACATTTACATGAAGATCACTTGTCCGTAACAAGGATTCAATAAGCTTTTCATGTTCACAACTATCTTACATACATCATTCTTTCTGTTAAAATAAAGAGCTGCATCCCTTTAAAGCTAAGTATACATTTTATCTTTTTATTTTTTTGTTTCTTAATGAGGAAACTTGGAGAAAGAAAATGAAGAAGAAAAAGTCTTATAATTTCAAAAACACTATTATAAATGAGTGAGAGTACTTTATGCAAAGAATGATATAAACAGGCACAACAATTTTTTTTTTATTTTTTCAAAATCCACTGTTGTTACAGCATATATAGGATGTTTCAAATAACATGCATTTTTGTTTCTTTTTATAATTAGTTATAAAATACATGTATAAAACCATATTTTACTCTGTTGACTATTCATGACTATTTCTTTTAATAATTAACTATTCTGTTTTTTACCTATCTTGTAAAGTGTAAGTTCTTTCCCCACGAACAGGAAAGTAAACATCCACATAAACTTCAAGACAGTTGACAAATGCTTTCCAAACAAACTCACAAAGGTATTATTTCTATATCTACATGTAACACGTTGTCTATGAGATCTATGACTATGAGAAAATTAGCAAATTTAATAACATGGAAAATAATTTCATCAGCAAGTGCTTCAAATAAATCACATAGTGATACATGTATTTGAGTTTACAACTAAATAATGTTCCCTACCTCTTCTTCAGGAGTTGAACATCTTTAATTTGACTAAAAGTGAATGTTGATTGCACTGGAGTCCATCCCATATGAATAAGGGCTGCTATATCTAAGCTCTTGTTCATTTGAATATGCCATTCAAAATACTGCTTTTGTGTCTGTAAAAACTCATATGGTTTTAAAAAAGCATCTTAAAAGTTCTATGAATATCCTCTCCCTAAATCTTTATTCTCTACTTCTATAAAATAAAACATATAATTAAAAGCTTTTTAGACTACATTCTAACAAACATAATAATTTTCCATATTAATTAATGTTGGAAATATTGCTTTTAGACTCTGTCAGATTTGAAAATAGGTTTGAAGTAAATACTTTTTAAAACAAGTCTAATATAACAAAATAATTTCTATACAGTTTTCATAGATTTCATATTAATATGCAGTATTTTTTATCTTATTACTCATAGTCACTTTGCAGTCTGCTTTTAAAACAAATATATTCTTAATGAGCAATATTATGGACTAATGATAAGAAAACAGAATGTCAAATAGTTAGAAAGTCTATTGTTAATTTGTACTGCAAATTAACTACAGTACTACAAATACTGTCAATTTATGCTGTAAAGAATTATTTTGTGTACCTTAGACAATTTCCTGATCATTACTACCTCAGAAATGCTCTTTATAATATATAGTTTCAACAAAGATTAAATCTAGTTTAAGTAGTTCTTTGTTTGGCCCTGTCAAGTGGATAATAATGTCATTTACCATTATTGCATTTATAACCCATATACCTTATCTGTAGCATGTACAGAATTTGTAGGAGTGTATAAAAAATAATAATTACCATAGAATCACAGATTTTATATATTGAACATAACACAAAATAAGTAGATAAATATACAAATATCATTAAATAATTTTTACAGATTTTTTATTTCTTAAAATTATAATGATTTAGTTACCAGATAAGAAATCAAAATTCTAGTCTGATAAATATATGAATCAATAAAGTATTAAGATAGTATATGCATTCTGCTGAAAACTAATTTTCTAATAAAAACACAAGTTATAATAGAAATAGTTACGTGTATTGATTAGGAAAAGACTCCTCTGCTATTATTTAATTATATAAAGTAAACAGAAAAAAATCTTGGTTAAGTTAATGGCATTAGAGACTTGTTAGAGAAAAATTATTAGAAATACTTCTTGTAGTGTATTACAAAAATACTTAGCTTTAAATATAATAACTTTCCTGCGGCAAGAGTGTCTCCCCAATATGTGTCATTTGACCACTGAGAAAAGCTTACTTATTAGAGCTGAAAGTATTCTTAAATGGACAGAAAATTAGTTGATCAGAACTCCTTGGAGGAGGAATACAGCAATATCTTGAGCTTACAGTTGTTTGTGGCAAAGTGCCTATAAGCTACCATGAAAACTTTAATTACTAATATGCAGAAAGCTAAAGCCCTTGGCCCCAATAATTTTACCTGGCTAGAGAAATTTCAAAAAGCAAAAATTTAATTTATAATTTATTTTCTCCGTAATAAAGTCTCCTTTTTTTTTTTAGTGATTGAGTGATGATTTTTTATGTCAGCTTCTCTGTCCAAATAATGGATTAGTGATGGCACATTCCCTCAACCATTGGTTGATAACCTTAGGACAGGCAGATGTTTGAGTGTTTTGTAGTGGGACTCATGCTTTCAGTAAATATCTGATGTTCATTCATGGTTTTTTCGTTTCTACATACTCAACCATCTGTTAAAATGGCACCTTGCCTGTTAACAACTTAGCTATATTGTTCTAAATAGATACGGAAAGCAAGTAAATATGGGGTGAGGTGCAATACTTCAATAAACATCAAACATGACTATTTCCACTAGAAGTCTCTCCATTTAAACTATATTATGTCATATTAATCTATAGCTATATAATCCCCTTAAAAAAAGTAATTGATTAAAACAACCATCTTTGTAATCTTTGTTTTATTGAAAAATATTTTATCATATCCATTATTTTATTTATATCTTGCATTTTTGAGGAGCATTTATAATTTATAATTGTTTCCATCAATATCAATAGCTTTCTGATATAAATTTTTATCTTCAACAGAAGTTGTGCATTTCACACCAGCTGAGTACTATATTTAAAATACTGCTTGTATTTCAACTTAAGGAAAACTTATGAAGCTTTACATTTCAAAATTCTCATTATTGTCTAGTATTTTCAATATTTAGCAAAGATAGTACTGTTTGTATTTGAGTACCCTCATAGGGTTATCTTATTATCTGACGTTTTTCAAACTCAGCTAGACAAGCCCAATTACTCCTGAAAGACATCCAGAGGTCCCTTGTTGGCTCTAATTATTCTATGAAGAATAATTGTGAGAAGGTATTGATCATTGTAAACTTCTCTAGGAATAAACATCTACAATAAAGAGGTATTAAATGAGAAGTTCAGAGAAGGTGTTAAAATGTTAAAGGACTGGAATATTATTTTAGCTAAGCATTTTATTTTTGTCTTAACCAAATGTGTGTTTATTGCAAAAATATTGATAAGAATGCAGATGATTAAATTATAGATTATTAAAATAACAAAAATAATTATATCAATTAACATATATTTACACCTTGAGTATACTATTTTATAGTATTTGATGCATTTTCCTAGTAATTTTTATTCTTCCAAGAATGTAAGAACTGTATTCTTTTAACACTTTGTTAAAGAAAACAGAATAAAAAATATCCATGTGGTAATTTGTGTTTCTCAGATATATAAATTTCAGGAACCTTTGATGTCTTTCAGATGAACAAACCCAATTATTTTGCATACCGAATATAATATATTTTACTAGAAAATCTGTCACCACAGGACTTCAAACTCTTTTCTCATCTTGCAAACCTTTTGGCTTGCGTTATTTTGACAACAGTTTGGACATAGACAACAGCTTATTGGAAAGGAGTAGAATTGCCACAATGATTTGTTCTGCATTTTATAATTTCTGAGTCAATAATAACCCATAAAAATGCCCTTGAATGTGTTTGTCACTTGTATTTCAATGGAAAGGATGTTTTTTGATTTGCATTCATTATATATAACATCACATTGATTTTCCAAGTCATGTTATACTGTTTCTTCTCCCAGATGGCTTAAGAACTTCTGTGTTAACTGACTGATTTTTATTGAAGGAAATACTATCTATTCCAAAGACTAGAAATTCTTGAAAATTTTTAACAATATTATTTAGAAATAGCTTTCAAAGTTTCTGATATAGAACACTAACTTGAACAGTAAAACATATTTTTAAACATAGAAACTGTAGAGTTATCTTGCAGAATAGATAATTTTCTCCTTTTTTTTTTTTCCCCCAATTCTCACATCTTTCTCATTGTTCTTCATTCAGGACTGGATTTGAAATATATTTATCCTAAGAGAATAAGTATAGGGTGGTCCTATAAGATGTAGTTTTTCTATAATATCTTATTAGTTTCTTGTTGAATCTTTCTTATAAATATTGGATTATAGTAAAAATATTGGATTTTACTTCAAAAGTATTATTTCTAGAATTATAAAATCAACAGCTAGAAGGAAGCATATGACATATTAGCATCAGTATTCATTATTGTGTCTTTTTTCTCTTATTTACTTTCTTCTGACTACACATACAGCTTTTTATAGCAGAGATCACTCTTTCTCATGTCAGTTTTATATACAAAATAATGGATTCTTAATCGGTAACTGGACTTCCTAGGCAAGAGTTCAGTTAAGATTAATTGCAATACTAACATCAACTAATTAGTATGATTATGATTATTATTATTACTATGACTATTTCTTTTTTAGTTATTAACCTTTTGTAAATGTTGAACACAATGGAAAGTAAATTAAATAGAAGTCACTAAAAAGAACAGGCTTTCTACCAAAGTGCCATCAACAGTCATGTGCTATTATTACGGTATTAGCTTAACGTCAAGCAGCATCAGTAAGACTAGTCCAGAAATAGTTAATATGCTACTTTTGACTTTCTTTGTGTGAAATATTTGGAAGAAGGAAGTAGAAAGGTTTTCCCCATACAGGGACAAAAAAAAAAATCTATTCTATTTAAGGAATTTGAAATAAGTGAAAGAGAATCCATGCAACCCTTAAACCCATAAGAGGAATATGAGCTGTTTTCCTTTTCTCAATGAGACAAAATACCATACAGTTTTACATATAAATAATTAACAAACTGAGACATTAAGTCATACTAAAATAAACTCAATCCAATCGCAATAAAATTAGCGCAAGGTATTTCCGTCAAATTATTTTCAGATTACTGTTTGGTGTAACCTGAAAACTGTAGTTGAAAGGTGAAACTAAATTATTACTAATGTTACATTTCTTTTTATCTAGGAAAAAGAAACCTGTCTATAATTCTTCTAATGTCTTCATAATACAAATGGAGGCAGAGAAACATCAACAGAAGCTAAACCAAGTTCAACAAGAGAAACACCCTTGAAAATATGAATAGTTCAATGTCAGAGAAAAAGTCAACATATAAATTAAACATTTACAAAGGACATTCTGAAAAACAAAGTCATTTTACCAAAACTATGTGACAGACCTCTAGACCTCTGAACCTCTAGAGCTAAACAATTTAATTTATATAGCATTTGCATATCATGAATTAAAAAAATTATTTCACCATATTTTATTTTTTATGATTTTTTTAATCTATATAGGCAACCCAGCTGATATATTAATTTATCTATTACTGTATTAAAAAAGTCCTTTTGCTGATTTGATTCTGCAAAAGTGGATTCCTGAGAGTGATAAGAATTACGCGTATCTTTTGTCCTCAAGATGCTGATTATTGCTCTTCCACTTTCTTTCCTATCTCATCCCTCTCCCTATTGCTTGCCAGGGAATTTATCCTACTGCTCTAGATATGTCTGGCTAATGTTAGTGAGAGAGTCAAAGTCCATTACTTTGTATTAAATTGAGATAATTGCCCTGTTGGCCTCTACTAAACTGTAATGAGTGCCCTGTCTCCTCCAATACCAGGCACCAAAGCTTTAGACTGATAATCTAAGAGAAAGCACATTCTGCCTAAGCTTTCCACACAGTCTTTCTGCATTTGACTGTTCCCCTGCCTTGTGAGGGTTGATAGAACCTGAAGGAGTAGCTACGCGGCTTTCGTCTTTTTGCAAAATGGAGTCGTGGCACGTAAAATACATGTTGGACCTGCTGAGGAGAATGAAGAGAAAGAACAGTGCAGAGAAGAAAGAGCAGAAGAAAGGACTCAGAAATGTAGGCTAAGCAAGTTGGGCCACGAGTGCAATGAATATGTGCCCAAAATATAGTTTAGCTGGTGTAAAAGGAAACTGGTTGAATAATATGGGGAAATTTAATCAGAACTATAGAGCCATTGGACCATACGAATTCTTTGTTTATCTAGAAAGCAAGCTTACCTATCTTCCAAGAACTAGCTTAGAGAAGAACTACTTATGGATATTCTTATCAGTTATGGGAAAGTCAGAAAAGAGTAATTGTTAATTTGAGGGGAGAAGGACAGAGTTCTTTTCAAGGTTACGGCTTAGCTGTATGGTAAGCTGAACAAATTGCTATTTTCTAAAGATTGTGACAGCGTTCTCTGCATCTAACAAACCTTGTAACTAAACAGCTGCTCAGAGACCCTTCTTTTCTGGTCCTTCTTTCTTTTTTGTTTGTTTGTTTGTTTGTTTTTTGGTTTGGGTTGTTGGTTTGGGTTTTTTTTGAGATACACGCTCCCTAAAAAGGTTCATGGTAATACCAATACTGTTATCATTAACTCAGTTGGTTAGAACTTGGTATGAATAACACCAAAATTGCAGGTTTGATCCCTGTATGGGTCATTCACTTAAGAGTTGGACTCAATGATCCTCAACTCAGAATATTCTGTGATTCTGAGGTCGTCATTTAAGTAGATACTCTACAGGATTTAACCAGCTTGAGTTTTCTTCTATTAGCATGGTTGTTCCAAACATGGGCTCATTACCTGGTGAACAGAGCTAATTCACATGCTGTGGCAAGGTATTTCTGTTTTTTATTCTAGCTTGCACAAAGTAGAGAGCTGGGTGGTAACCCACAAAAGCCTGGCACAAAGGCATCAGCATTCATTGGTTACAGATTACACAGATTTTTCTCAAATCCCTATTTGCTAGTTATACCTCTCGCTTCTCATGCTAATTAGTTTGCATGCACAGTTTTCCCCTCAATTTGAGTCTAGGGTCCATTTTGAGCAGGTGGCAAGTGAGTCAGTGGTCATGATCGCCCACTGCCGGAATTATCTTTCCTCCAGTTACTGCTCAGTTCTACTGACTTCACTTCTGCTGGGTATCATCCAGACAGCCCATTTGTCTTGGGATTGTCTTCTTTTCTCCTAAGATTAGCCAAGCATTCACAATTCAATTGCTGTACCTGTCCAGCTACAGCTACTGATTAACAATTAAAAGAAAATTGCAAAGTTTTATTCTTGTCTTGAGGGGCTCAAATCTTGAGGGGCTCAAAACCAGCATGATGGGTAAAAGCCAAGATATTACTCACAAATTATTGTGCTTCCTAAAGCTAGAAATCAGTCAGAATCAGGCAATGCTTTGTCAGTGTGGAGCTAATGAGAGGACATCATAAAAGAAGCAGTTAAACATAGACGGGAAACAAATAGTAATTTTGTAGAATAGGTAGCTGAGCCATAACCTACTAAGTTCCAATACAGTCCCCTGCAATTAGTATTGAATTGTTCATCCAGTATACTGGAAAGAAACATTTTGTTTAGTATTTAAGTGTGTATTTAACATTAATTTTCCCTTGATTATGGATTGACTTAAATAAATGGTAAGTATTTTGTCAAATGGTGTCCCTAGGCATAGAAACCAAACTGTGCAGAATATTTTAGGAAATCCAGCCTTAGAATTCATTCAAATATTGCATAACATTTTTCAGCACCTTTTCAGAAGAATATGTTTTGATTAGAGCTCTTGATATAAATCAGTGCACCTTTTACTAAGGCACAAATATTTAATTCAAATTTACAAGAGAAAATGAACGACTGACATGCTGGAGAGAATTATCATGGCTATATATTTGAGTATGCGCTACTAGTAAGAAAACCTAGAAAAAATAATGTATTTATTATATGCCCTCTTAAAACCAATGGCTGTTAAACTTGTATATTGTTTGTTCTTTCAAGTTTCTCACCTATAAAAACCCTTCCATTATAAAATACAAAATACTTGTGTAACTTCTATTTTGCTTGTGTTTTAACAATATAAATTAGTTTAAATAAATACAAAAAAATCTTTACATACCACTTAATGAACTATTTATTTCCTCATTTTATTGTAATTTTTTCATTCCTTTTCAAAATATGAAGATTTGTTTGTTTACTTGTTTTTTCTGATTTCTTTTTTTAAGGCAATGCATAAGAAAGGTATAACTTCTGAATTCTTTGCTCCAGTGTATTTCAGTAGTCAACCTGACTGCAAAAGCTAAGCAAGATACATGCTGTCACCCATTTTGCACTCCATAAACCTCTTCAAATCACAGGCAAACTAATAAGTGAAAACCTTCTAGAGGTTTTATGAGTTTCACTCTTGGGAAATTTAAATTCTCACCCATTTTCCTTATTTAAAAAATTTTGGGGGAGGGAGGTGGGGAATCAAACTGAATTTTGAAAGTTGTTTGCATCATAATAACAGTTTCTCAACAGTAATCTCATATTCTCTCATTGCTTTCTAATTACTACTTAGCAAGCTGATTAAGTTCCATTGTGTTCCAAAGTAGCTTTAACTTGCTGTATTGCTTATCAATATAACCAGCTGTTCAGTGGTAGATTCAGTGATGACGGCATTTTTAATTGCTTTTTTCGTTTGGCTAAGTAAGTTCAGATGGTCACTAATTAGTTCTGTCATGCTGAGGTAGTTTTGTTATGAACAATGCCATCAGTGTTTCACTGAAAAGAATTTTCCCAAGATCTACACTGCTTCATTATCCCTAGGAATTTGTCCTCAGTTTCCTTATTTGTTATCACTCACATGAGTAAGGTGATATGAACTAAACTGAACTGTCACTTAAAAGAAAGCTTCTACTAGTGCACATAATGATTTCTCATTTTCCTCTGCTAAAAAGCAACCAATTGAAACAATCATAAAGGCTTATTCATTAATAAGGTCTATGATATGCTTTAGGGCAACCCAAGTTGTTTCAAAATTATAAGGCATTGAAGTAGTTTATGTTATTCAAAATGTTTGTGTTTGTCTTACATAAGACAACATGAGATCACTGGCCTTTTCTTCAGTATCTTAATCTTTTTCTATGCAGGAAAATAGTCTTCCTGAAATACAAAAGGAAACAATAATGACACTTTTCTTCAAGATGAATAAAAATAAATTAAAAATAAATAAATGCTATCAAAAATAATGAATATTAGGGTTTTTCTTTATTTTTCAGGGTTTACTTTTATTAAAATCCGTTGCTGATTGTATTTTTTTTTTAATATAATAATGTGTTTGTAACCTATACAAAAAACTCAGTTGGGGACTAAAACATCAATAGAACTCCTTACAGAAGTTTTCCTTACAGTTTTTTTTAAATAACTGCTTTTTTTCTATCCTTCATTAGAGGTCATCTTTGACAAAGGTTTTATAATGCCTGTTGGTTATAAAAGCAACTTCATACTGACTGAGTTGTTACTAAAGATTCACTTGTGATGTATCATTGCCTGTGGCCAAGACATGTACAACTTTCTAGAAAACTTATCTGAAACACTAAGAAAGTATCTAATCTTGACTCTATAGAACTCAGCTTTTGTGTTGTAAGGAATTTTTTCATTTGTCTCTTCATTCCTTAGCAGTTTGTGTAACTTTTAGTGTGGAACAGTGTCTCTTGACTTTCTCAGGAACCTGTATCTGTTTCAGTTTTATGATTTTAGCATAAATATGTGTGAATACCCTATAGTATTTTGATAAGAAAATTTATGTTCTTGATCCAGCAATGACTGTTTCAATTGACTGTAGGATCAAACCACTAGAGGATTTTTGATGAAAAATGTGGGAAAAAAATCATCAAGCTAAAAATTATATCTTGCAGGAAAATAGGTTGCAAGGAAGGCTGGGAAAAACATGCTATCCTGATCTACCTGGGGAATATTCAGCTGCAGTTAGTTATTTTGGGTTCAACATGTCATGGAAACTCCTTAACAGCAATTTCTATCTGAAGAGTCAGATGTGAAGGTAGAACAGAAAACACAGCAATGATTATGCAGCACTAAAGAGTGACTCCTCTGGTAGCCCACAAAACTGGTTTATACCAACGCATTGAAAAGAAAATAGAAAAATCCAGTTGTACAGATGTGCCTCCATCACATTTAAGGCATTATTCTAATGGTAGTTGCTGAATCAGAATTTCTCACTTTTCATCAACTCCTATTTATAGCCCAAAACTATTGATATTCAATTTATTAACATTTGTTCCATATAAATCTTTAATCACTCAACATTTGTCTGATTGTACAATAATTGTTCCCTGTGGACAAAAAGTGATGGAAGTATAATTAGTATCAATAACAAACATAGATAGCAGGACTAGAAAGATGTTAAATCTTATAAAAAAAACTCTCTCTATATATTACATATATATGATACATATATAAATATATGAAAAGAAATGGAGAAAGTAAGTTTCGGATAAATCGTTTATAAATCCAGTCCAGTAAATAAGTGAACTTTAAATTACCCATCTACTCCATAATCACTAAACATATACTCTGACCTACAAGAATGCTAAAACTTGGAACACATCTTTGAGCACTATAAGACTGTAAAGCTGTGTCTTTGTGAATGTATATAAATTTTAAAATACAGAATAATCCTCTTCTTCTAATTAAGGTTAAATTTTCAGTCTTTTTTAACCCTAATTAATCTGCAGCTTCTTTGTGGTCCTGAATTTGTTACAGGGTGAGTGAAATGTGATTTTTCTAAAATAATAAACCAGACATTACTTCTCCTTTAAAAAAAGAAAATAAATGTATAAAATAACAATAAAAATCTTATATTCCTAAAAAACAGGTGTTTTTTTAATCGAAAACCAGTGACATAGAAAAATTTCTTAGAGAGCTGGTTGTCTCAAAATACAATCTCAAGCTCTAATTCATGCACCTACTTAGAGCTGGGCAAGAATTAATGTTGAGAGAGATGTGTTAGTTTATATACACTATAAATAAAACAGGGTTAAAATATGAGCTCAAGAATTATTCTGCAATTATCTACACTAGGTAATTAATTTAACTGACACTTCTTTTCAGTGTTTTCCCTTGTGCCAACTGGCATTTTCACAGCAAATCCTGGGCACATTTCAGGGCATATACACAACATGTACCATTCCCAATGGGGATATGAGTGTGGCAGTCTGTCTTGGAGTAAAGTATAATAATGGCCAGTCTTCGTGAGCGAAGATTTGGGAAAGGTCATTAACCCTTCGAGCCTGCGCAGTGGATTTTTTAGGTGAGACCCAGCGTGCGCTGAACTGAGCCCACCCTTTAATCCTGAGGTTCATCTGCCGGGGCCGAGCAAGCTTGGACAGTGGCAGTGAGGGTCTCAGGACGTAGGTTTGTTTAGAGTGACCTTCTCTTAGATGGATTGCCTTACAGGGCTGACGAGCTCCATCTGCCCAGGGGGCTGGGAATCGAACCCAGGTCGCAGCGGTGAGAGTCCTGCACCCTAACCACTAGACCACCAGGGGCCCCCGGAGTAAAGTATAGTTATTTTACTATGAACCAGCGAACATTTCCTGCCAGTAACACAGGCCTTGCCTGAATTCTTGTCTGTACAATCTTTATAACAAAAAGATTACGGAATCTGTTCAGAATCATAGCATCAAGGATGTAGTTTTCTTCTTTGCCTAAGAATACCAAAACAACATCTTCCACAACATAAGCATTTTTATTTTGTTATTACATTTCACAAAAAAAAAATCTGGTCACAGTCAAAAATAGAAATCACACCTTGGCAAAGCCAAGAGTTTATTTTAACATGATGGAAATCAACAATCTAACAAAAAAGATTTATTAGTCAACATCTAATTATGGAAAAAGAAAAAGGAAAAAAAAGACTAAAACAGGGGAAAAAATATCAAAACCAATAATACGGTTCACATTTCTAGGCTCATACTTCTTTTTATCTAATTCTTTTTCCAAGAATTATGCTCACCTTTTCATAGCTGCCCACGGTTCTCGTGGATAGCTTCAGAACAGTGAAGAGGGAGTGTATGGAGAGAGTGGCTGCAAGAGTCCCTAGCATCCCAAATACCTCACTAAGAGGGGTATGATGTTGATGGATTCTTCTTCCTCACATTGGGAGGGGTTCTTTTATGTCTGTTAACATGTTTTTATACTTTAATATTTCTCATTATTTACAAGTCCACATTAACTTTTATTTTACTATATGCATCTTGGTTTACACGTTTTACTCTACTTTCTGTGTAAACCATAAAAGTTTTTTTGTCCAGCTCCTCATCTCCATTTCTTCAACTGAACAGTGAGGAGGGTTTTTTTAGCCATGAGGTCCCTGATGTCTGCTTGGGCTTCGTCTCTTACCATCTCATGCCTGTAGTCCTGCACACCACATTCTCTATTGCTACTTCTCAAGGTCTCTACTGTCATACCAGTGCTGCATCACAGTACTTGCATGACTAATGTAATGTACTGTGTCATTACTGTATAGTCAAAACCATCTTATTCTACACATAACAGCTACTTTTTGCTACTAAGTACGTATAAAAAAAAGATAGTTCTACCATACTAATGTAAGTAAAAGTGAAATGCATCAGCCACAACCACCTGGTCAAAAGTTCAGACTGAGCAAATCTGTCTCCATCCTAAGATTCTGTCAACTCAGCACAAAAGCTGGGCCGCCTTATTATCTGTGGCAGAACTGTATTCTTGAGCTACAGGGCTATATTTATGGGATGTAAAAGGCATGAGGTCAATGGCAGTCCTCTATAATCACATGAATTTGCATCATGGTAGGGAAAGTAATCCAAGATGTACTGTGACAACAGGAATAGAATTCTTAGCTACTTATAGCAAGAAAAATATCTGCAGGGCAATTAAATCTTATATTCTCTCCTAGAATTTTTTCTCCTGGTTTTCTTTCTCATAGGATGAATAGTTATATCATCATCTCAAGAGATATGGGATTGAAATGCTTCCCTAGGTTCAGAAGTACCTTGAGGTCTCTAGGACTTCTGAAGATAATACCTTCATGCGCTTGGAATTTGCTTTCAGTCGGGTGCGAATCTTCAGTATCACAACTTTAAATGCTCCCTCCATCTGTCCTACTTTGAGAAAAAAACCCCATGGAAATAAGACACCACTTTCTATACATTTTGTTACAGAAATCCAACAAGCACTACAGGTTAATTCCAGGTGCCTAGAAGCACATTAGTCAGTACATAAAGGCAACCATTTATACCTTGCACAGTAGGTTTTAAGAAAGACTGTACTCTTTTGTTTTTACAGAATAAACTGTATTTACATAATTGTAATTTGCTTCTAACTGTCATTTGGTCATATGATGCAAGTGACAGAGGTGGTCAAATTATCATTATATATCCTCGTATGACCTAGGTTGCTGGCTATTTATGAAATGTTATATCAGTAAGAAACTTATGTTCGTTATGTCTGGATATCCACAATTAGGTGATTTGCAAAATGTATCAATTTTTAATTTTTTTTCATAATATGTTAAACAAAAAGATGTAATAGTTTAAAATTTTAAAGGTTTTTTTACATCAATCTTCATAATGCTCTAGTCTACGACTTTTTCTGAGCTATAACTGAATGTATAGTACAGTACAGAAGCTCAGAAGTGACACCATCCATTGGGGAAACATGCACAGACTATTACAAATAAGCTAGGGATGGAAATCAAACTGGCTACTCAATATCAAAACCTTCCAAATGTATTTAATCGGTTTATAACATCTTCCCTAGCAAAAGGACTTGACATTTCCATAAGCATTGTGACAGTGTAAGAAAAGGACTTTAATGTATTACATTGATGAAATTCTTCTGAACTGTGTAAGACAATATGTTACAATGATGAACCCCCAAGCTGTAGATGCGAAGACAACCCAATCATTCTCTGCATTACTCACTGCAGGCTTGACAGTACTACTTTTTAATTCATATTACTTTTTTGGGTACTTCAGAGCAGAAGCACACTAGAAGCCATGATAAATGATTATTGTTTCAAGTCCTTTCTTGAACCCCAAGTACTGATTGTTCCTATAGTTGGAACTGGATTTTTGCTGTTCTAGGATATGAATGGTATTTGTCACCCTAGAGGCTTGTTCCATGTTTACCTCTGTGAACAATGAATCAGCAGATTTTGACACCTTAAACACATTTCCCATCTATTTGTTACACTTTCACTTTTTATGATGATTACTTTCTGAACTTAGAGCAAGGTGCTCTGGACACCATGCTGGTATTTATCTCAAGCAGGCTCTGGGGTGAGCCAGAGAGCGCCACACAATCAAGCATGGTGAGGGGAACGAGAGCCATGGAGATGGCTGGGGCTGGCCCAGGACTAACCCGCAAGTGAGGCCTGGTTTAGCAGTGTCCATGGCCAGTCTGGGCTATGGAGGGTGGGAACTGATGGCTGTGGGCAGTGGCAGAGGCTGAATTGGGGTCCTGGGCCATGGACAGGATGGGGGAGGCCCTAGGGTGATGGTCAGGCATGGTCAGGGCTGGCGGTGCCCTCAGGGCCCTGTCAACCATTTTACCTCACCTGCCTCACCTGCTGCAGCCAGAACTGTGCAAATCTCTCCAGTGGCAAAAGTCTGACCACTGAGGAGGTCACTGTGCAACAGCTGTCCTTTCTGTCAGCTGAAACTGGGAGTGGATCTTGTCTAACTTCTGAATTCAGCTGCAAAACAGGGAGAAGAAAGCATTTTATACATTAGAAAATACAATTTAAAAACTGAAATCAAACCTCAAGACTAAAGAGAAAAACATGAGAGATGCTGGTGACTTCTCAGAAAGCCTTTTCTTTCTCCTTCCATGAAGACTGAAGGACCCAGAGGAACTTTGGAAGTAGGAGCAGAATGCTATGAGGAAATGATCTATACTAAAAAGTTTATATATATCATTAGAGAAGGACTTTTCTTTATTAATTGGGTAGTTTGGACAATAGTGTTAGTATTGTAACTTGACTAATTAAAGATAGGTTTTTTTCTTTTTTAATTGACTGCAAAAATATTAGCTGATCTAAGAATATATTCTTGCCTGAAGAATAAATTCAAGAAGAAAATCCAGAAAAATGGTCTAACTTTTTTGTTTGAGGTGTTTATGGTTCCCAGAATCTGTTAAAAAAAACTTTCCATGACATAAACAGCAGTAAATACTGCAATACACATAGACAAAGAAAAAATAGCCTTAAATTGAACTTCCATGAGGACAAGAATTATATAGTATATCCAAAAGGAGAAACAGGGAAGGAAGAAGCCCTGCTCTTTAGGGTGTGCCTCATCACTCTCAGCTAAAACAAAGCAGATCTTAGATCTTCAGGGTTGTACTGCAGATAATTCCTTTATTTGGTCTGGTTTATGATACATATCCAGTGCTTTAAAAATTATGAAAAAGCTTCAAATTATAATTCTGGAAAGGTGTGCCCTAATAATAGTGATATTTCATAGAAATTACTTGAGTCTAAACATCTTTTGCCACTTACTCAGAATCAATAAATAACAGCAATAGGATAAAAAATAGGATAAAAAGATAACAAAAATTTTGGGGGAATGATTGAGAAAACCATATACACATGCAAATTCATCTGGTTGTTGATATACTCATGCATGTTAATAACATACCTTGCAGTAAGAATAAAATCAGGACTTGGACAAATAAACACATTGTCAGGTTTCCTGTGGCAGTTTGTATGCATGCTTTTCCTGCGTGGTAACCTCCACGTAAATAAAAAGTAGTTTGAAATACTATATTCTTCTGTCATTGAAAGTAAGATAGTTTGCATTTATAACTAAGAATCCATACAGTTCCATAGAAAGTTATCACTCAGAAGATGAACACATGGTAACTTTTAATACATGACAAATTTCTATTTTACATTGTTTAAATACTAGTAAGTAAGAGTACAGGCCATAGTTGGAAGATAACGTATTTTGACAAATCAGGACATTTTCTCTTATACAGTGAAAAATTACTGAAGATGAAACTACAGTTATTTTACTTCAACTTAAGAGAAACTAATACCAAAAAAGCTGCAATAGATGAAAGGCATTATTTACAGTGGCCAGTTAGCTTCTGTGACAGCTTCTCCTGTTATTCAATCAACAGTCGCAGAGTAGAGGATTAAGAATGATAACAAACTGCAGGAAGGTCTTTCACTGAGAGGTACAATGAACTCATGTTTTAAATTTAAGAAATTTGTACATAGAACGTAGCTACACACTGATGTGGACAAAGATGAATTCAACAGTGCTCAAGATAGCATCTGGCAGGCAAAAGTATGACGTGGTAGTTTTCTCAATTTGAAGAGACTGGAAAGTTTGCTAAAGAGGATGAGTTATGAGACAAACCAAACTCCTCTCTCTCAGCAATTGTGAATTCAAAATTAAGGGGCTTTAATCGAGGAAGTGTGGAAAAAAAAACCAAACAACAGAAGAAATAACAACCCTTTATTAAAAGATATATGTATGTTGGCAAGAACAGTAAAGAACACAAAAGAAACTAGGCAATAGTCCTGTACCCAAAAGTCCCTTTCAAACAAAAGAAAAAACAAACAAACAAACAAACAAAAAGTCTGAATGAACACTTCTCTGTCCTTTAGCGCAGTCCTAATCGTGGCCTGCAGGGGGTGCTGTTGGGTCGATGGAGGTGCAGAGCCTGCAGTTCTCTGTGTTGACCTGCAGGGGGCGCTGTTGGTCTCTGGCAGTCACTGTGTGGGAAGGGGGTCTGGGGGGGGGTGGTGGTCTCGGATCCCGGGAGAAGCGAAAAAAGAAAATGAGGGACCCTTCCCCCAATGGAATAAAGAAGAAAAGGAAAGTAGTCCACCCCCAACGGAACTCACTGTTGTTCCCATATGACGGTGTCTCAAGGCTCCTCTTCTCTCTCCCTCAGTGGGCACAGAGCTCTCCGATGGAAACACAGTAGGCTCCGGCTGGAGTCAGGAGGCAGTGTGCAAAGCCAGCCAAGACCAGCGATCCAGCTTCACCAGGATGAGAAGCCAGAAAGCCTGGCTTCCAGGCTTTTTCTCTAAAAATGCCCGCACACAGACTCTGTCTCTGTTCCAGACAGAGAGCACCCAGCCAAACTGACCTGTCCTGTGTGAGGGCAGCCAGCAACTCCCCCTGCGAGCCTGGGCCAGCTACCGAAATATCAGAAACTCCTCACCCCCACACTCTCCAGCTTTGATGGGCCATTAGCTAGGATTTGGCTTTGCTGGCTAGGTCTTTTGTAACGCTAATCATTCTCCTTTCAATTCAAACTTTGTCTTTCCTACAGTGGGGGGCAGGGGGAAGAAAAAATTCCCTCCTTTCAGATTTCTAACCTATAACAGTAGTGCTTGATGTTGGAGAAATTCTGATGCTGTACAAGGTATTTGTCATGTGAGGAGCAGGCATTTGTACTTGGTCCCTACAGGTCCCTTCCAACCCGAGATATTCTGTGGTTCTGTGATATATTTTGGGGATTCTTTTTATCTAAAAAATCTCTCAGATTCAATGGGAACTAGGAATTTAAAATTCATTAACTTCTAAGCAACTTCTGATTTTTGCAGGAGGTCAAAGTAGATCATCACAGTGACGCTTCCTGGTTTTGTAATTTATAAATATACATGGAATAGATATTAATAGTTGTAATATTAAAATCATGCATCAAGAGTTTTAGTGGTTCTACAGATCATAAAATATTTATAAGTCCAGCTAAGAAAATAGCTGTTATTTTCTAAACCATGTGGAAACCCTTGATTTGTTCTCCTTAAAACATTCAAATTCTTGGTATTTGGATTTGTGTTCCCTGTCCCAGATGAATGAAGAACAGAATTGTTTTAAATGTCTGTCTTTCACACTCTCCAATATTTAGCTGCTTTAATGTTTCACTAGAACAAAAGAAAAAGAGCCACAGTACATAATATAGGCTTTGTAAGTGAAATTGACTGTAGAGAGCTTTGCAGACAAATGCATTGGGCAGAGAAGTAATTTGCTTTTGTTCCTAAACTCTAAATTTCATATCCTGTTTGAAAACCTTATTCAGATTAGTGAACAAGGATGGTGAGGTATTATGTCCTATGTTTAAACTTGGTATGACATCAAATATCAATGATGCAACTTCTAAATATTTTTTCGTAGTGTACCACAATACCTGAGTAAAAAATTCCAGACCCCTTGTACTTTTTCTGAGATTTGTCTTGGTGCTATTCTTCTAATTGGGCTGCACTGGCATTTTAACACAATCACTTCAAATCTAATTAAGTTATGCATGACCATTTGATTATTTTGCAAGGAAAGTGAATCCAAGAGAGCATAGGAAGTATACTTACTTGTTATGCATGCTCTGGTTCTAAAAGGCATCCACATTGGAGAAACTGCAACTTACAAGCTGCACATTGTAAATGTGCTATGAACTGTTATTGTAGACACTAGCAACAGAAATGGACTTTAAGGTCCAGAAAACGTAGAGTTGTATTTAATGCACCAATTGTCAGCAATAATTATTGAACAAAGAAATGTGAAATACTTTCTATGATAAATGATTGAAATGTAGGAGCTTAAGTTTGTTGTGTAAAACATTTTACAGCATAGTGACAAAGTTAGTAGTAATTAGTAAAGTTAGTTGTTAGTAGTAGTATAGGAAACATATGCTTTACAACCGTATATTCTTTCTTACCCTGACATAGCACCTGATGCCATTGATGGAGTCTACTCATGTTTTCATCCTAGACTTCCATATATATTTTCTGTAATGTATTTTATATGAATAAAATAGACATATTACTAATAGGACTGTGGTGGGTCGACCTTGGTTGGCCTTCATGTGTCAAGTAAAGTGCTTTTCCAACTCGCCTTGTCAGCAGGGCAGCGGAGGAAAATAAGATGACTGTGGGTCTAGATAAAGACATTTTAATAAAAAAAAGCAAAGGCTGCATACAGAAGCAAATGAAAACAAAAAAATCTTATTGGCTACTTCCCATCAGTGGATGATGTCCAGTCACTTCCTGGGGAGTAAGACCTCAGTATAGATGGTCGTTATTGGAGAGGTAGCCTTGATGCTGTGCAGGCACTGCTTAACTGTAGTCAAAACATTAGTGTGCTATCAGCACCACCTGAGCTACACAGCACCACTCTATATGTATGGAGAACATACATATAAGGTCTGCTTAAATGTATGAATATAGGACATCCTTTACAAAAGCAAACTAAATATATTCTTAAAATTGTCCAATATTTCAATCAATTCAATACTATAGTCACTGGGTATCTAGTATTAACAATCTAATATTAACCATTGCAGAAGATTATCTTACCTTGGAGAAGGAACTATTAAATATATTTTCCATTTTCATTACTGTTTTTAAATTGTGTTTTGCATGAATGTTAAGTCACAACAATAAAAACAGATATTTTATCCTCTTCAGTGGTGTCATTCCAGTGACTGACTATAATTTTCCTCCAACATTCTTTTAATTATCTATCTATCTGCATCATCATTTATTTTGAGTAGTTCTCTTGGCAGGTAAGCTCAGTCTGAAAATCACTGCTTGTGGAAATAAATCAACAATGACAACAGGATATAGACCCCCTCATTACTATGATATTGATTTCAAATGAACATTTGTCTTGTCAGTGTTGTTTTAATTGGAATTAACATCATTACAATCCTGATCAATTACTGTATTGTAATTTCAAATTCTGTTCTCTCCATCTGCCCAATTAATGGAAAAGCGTGCTTTGTTTTGGTTTTCTAATCTTAGAAGCTAAATTGGAACAGATGCTTAGTTTCTAGAAATCAATCCATCAGACACAAACATTTTCAAGTATTAAAATCAATTCTGTTGTATTGCAATCATATTCTGTCATGGCTTGATATTTAGTATGAATATTTAAAACTAATTTTTAGATATATACAATTACAAGATTTCTATATTATGTAATTTATTATTTATATTTAGTTGTATGATCTGAATGGTCACTGCAAGCACTACACAAGATTTAGGAACACTAAAAAAGACAATCAAGATATAGAACAGGAAGTGTTCTGGAGAATCTTGGTGTTTTTGCAATTTGAGGAATCATTCACTCAACAGACCTCAGAAACCAGGTGATTCTTTCGAGTTCTGAGTCACACTGAAAGCAGTTTTGAGTTTTCCATACAATGAGAAATGTCTACTGTTAAAGACTATAAATTTCAATTTATAGGGCTACAGGAGGTATATGACATCCTGACATATTTTCAAGATTTATTTTTCTGTTTTTCCTTCTCTTCTTTTCATACTTACTAACTGTTGATTCATATATCTGATGCATTCATTCAGATGAGGCTTTTTCCCCCAAAGGATTTTTTTTGTGAGCGTCTGAAAAAACATATCTTCCCTTTTTTAATCTCAAGGTGTATCCATTACAAAAAGTGCAGAGTACAATGGACACCTTAATGCCTTCCAAGGAAGGCTCCAAATAACTATAGTGAGAGTTTATGAACCACAGAAACAGTGACACTGACTTCCAGGTCAAGAAGAAGGAAAAACAGTATCCAGTTGAGCTGACATCTTTCTCAGGATTCCAGAATAATTCGCTATGATTTTAGTCAAGCAAAATTTCTTTACAGTTTTTGAAAATCTTATGCAATGTATTTTTTCATTTTTAGAGCCAATGCTGTATTTAGTAGACAGATCAAAGCAATCACTTTCTGTGCTTTCACAACTGTTAAGGATTCCAGTGAGAATATTATTTTCTCTAGTCAGTACATATCAAGACAGGGAATTTTAAATAGCCATATGGAACTACAATGGAAACTCCATCAATCCTAGCAAAGTACAGTGTCATAATAAAAAAAAATAAAGACATGGCATCTGGGTTTATTTCTAAGGGTCATGGGAAGAAAGTTTTTTATATTCACCTCTAAAATCTCTTTCCTCTAATGTCCTGGCTTGGCTCTATGTGTTGCAGGTCCACAAAATATTCTAAGACGCTGTTTGAACAGTCTGCTAATCTGCTAAATATGTTTAAAATGAAGTAAATGTGTCTGAAAATGCACTTTATAAGGGAGTAAAACATTAAATAGTCAATAAGATTGACCCTAAATACTGTGACAATACCTGTATTTCCTGTTCTACACCAAGTTTATCCCAATTCCACTGTGTATACTGTTTGTTTTTAATTACTAATACCAAATGAGAAACTGGAGGTGATTGGCAAAACATTTTTATAAATATGCCATATTTGTATGTATGTTGTTTCATATTCTCCTTAAGTCGTTCTTTATTTTACTTTATCTTTTAGTACATTAATCTCTTGGGATGAACTATGCTTAATCTTAAACTTTTGAATATTCTAAGCCTAATCTGGCATTAATAGCATTTACTTAAATTCATATATTTTTTTTTTTCCAAAAACTATAATTTAAGTAAAGTTTTATGAAAATAAGAATAGAATACAGCTTGGACAAAACCATTATTTTACATACCAAATAAATCACTTCCCTTCAAAGTGCACAAAAAGAGGCACTACAAAATGCATACATATGCAGTAATATATATATACCATAAACATTGCTGGTTTTCACCTTGTGGCACTATATTTAACATTATGCAGTTGGAAATGTCAATCAAAAAGTTTTATCAAATGTGAAAATGTAGTAATTTTTTATTATGATTGAGAAGCTTTAGATTTTTAAGACTTTCAATTGTCTTTAAAACATTGTTTCAAAATGTTTTAATTTCATTAGTGATGAAGATACTCTGTTTAAGAATCAGCAGTGAGGATTATTTGCAAAAAATAGCAGATAAGTTTTAATTATTAGATTCAGTAATCATTTAATTCCTTTTTGAAAAGTCTCCTTCACCACTAGATTTTTTTTAAATCAAATTCTAACATATTTAAAATATGCTGTTCTTTCTGTGGTTTAAAAGCTAATATATATAAGCATGTACATAGACTATATAGTACATAATCAACTAGATTTAATTTACTTAATTCTAACAAACATATATATATTTAGATAGAAATCTAAAAACACAATGAGAAGTTAGATGTGTATGAATATAGCCTGAATTTTATGAATTTAAGGAGCCAAGGTTTCATCCAAATGACTAAATTGTTACTATGGAGACAATTCTGTACATAAGTGTTTGTTTTGAAAGTTACAATTTTCAATTAGCAATTTTTTATATTACCTGTTCCATCACGACTCCATGGCTTCTTCTACAGGATTTGCTAGAGTGGCTACTTATTCAAGAATATTGTAATTATCCATTGCAACAAAAACAATTAGATGGTTTGGGGTTTTTTATATAACACACAGTTGGATTGGTAGTTCATAGAACAGAGACATAAGGATCATTGTGAGATGTTTAACATAAAATGTCTTTTCTTTATTTTCTGAGATATTTCTCCACTTTTTAAATTTAGAAGTAGAAGGGCACAGTCAGTGAAGGAAAAAATTAAATATTTTAGAATTCCCAGAAACACATTTGAAGTTGTACTTTCATATTTGTACTGTCTGCTGGAAGAGATTTCATAACCTGTTTTTATTCCATGAACATTTTTTCCCTATTAAATAGACATCAGAACATTTGAACTGATGCTACAAAACAAGTTTTTCTTCCCTCTTCACTTCTCTACTCAATCTGTCGTTTGCATTTTGAGTCTACTTCAGATAGCCTAGTTTTGGCAAATATCCCCCCAGAACTAATGAAACTGACAAAAGTACTGTACGTAATGTGAAATTTCATGTCCCCTGGAATCCACTTTTATGAAAGTAAAGGCATTTTTCAAATATGGATCTTGAAGTAAAAATTGGTGATTTCAGACGACTTTCTGAACACAACATAAATAACATGTCTGAACCACATTCAACTTCAAGAAATAAATGTTTATAAGTAAGTCTCACTGGAGTTTGGAGGTGTTCATATTCTTATTTCTCTTTTATTACTAATGATTCTACTCAAGAAGAGTATGCAGCGGGATAATACAAAATGAAGAAAATAGCTCTGACAATTTTAAGTTTTGCCAGAAACCACAGATTAATCAATACAGAAACACATGTGGGTCTTTTGTAACTTGTTTAGGCTTTATGTTGCAAAGATATGCAGGAAGTATATACATATCATCATGAAAACAATTCAAACAATATATTTTCTACTGACAATTATATTCAGATCACAGAAAGATAGAAATATATATACATAATGAAACATGTTTATCTTTCCTCTCCTTTTGTGTGTGTGTGTTTGTGTGTATGCAGGTGTCAAAAATGACTGGTACCAGTTGTCATGGCAAAGCTCAATTTTGCAACTTAATTACGTAGAAATACGTACAATCTCTAAATGCGTCTTGGTATAATTTGCATAATAATTCTAAGACGGTCAAGAATTAAGTTTAGAACCTTAAGGTATCCTATATTTGGCATTGCACAGATCTGGAAATATTTTTAACCCTTAGGTCTGATTCAATACTATTTTGAGCCCATAGCTACCCCCCTATAACCAAGGAATGGACGCTGAGATTTAAAAGAATTGGTTTGGGGATACTAAATTATTAACTGTACCAAATAAGCCATAATGGGAAAAGACAATTATATTTGTTTTCAGTTTGTTTCTAAAAATAAACAGAATTTTAAGAAACAACCAAAGGCATTCCCAGTCGAACTAGACACTTAATCAAACACACAGATCTCCTGATAAGAAATGAAGTGATTTTCTGACTGGAACTGTTAAGAAGCTCTACTCCCAGTGCAGAGAAGAAGCACTCACAATTTTAATCAGTTTCCACTAAGAAGCAGAAATCTTCTAGGGTTTGTATCTGTGCTTTTCATTATTTTATCCCTATTTATGGGACAGCAGTATTTCGTTTTGCCAGCACTTCCAGTAAGTCCTGAGCTATTTTATTCCTGAGAATATTTTAAGTCATAGAATCATTACAATTGGAAAAGACGTCTAAGGTCATTGAGTTCAACTGCTAACCCTGCACCATCATGTTCACCACTAAACCATGTCCCCAACAGCCACATCCATTTTGAACACTTCCAGAGATGGTGATTCCACTAATTCACTAGGCAGCTTGTTCCAAATAATATGTCAAATAATATATCATAGCATAACACTAATTAAACATTGCAGATTAATAAACATCCTAAGTAGGAAGCAAGATACTAAAATAGTTTCAAATCTGCATTAGTTTTAACGATGCTGTGGCTCATTACTATACTTCTAAAGTTCTAAAAAATGTTTTATAAAATTACTAAAAAACTAGTTACAAACTGCTTTGAAGAGTTAACTGAGTGAATAATTTGGGTGTACAGATTAACAGCATCCTGGTGTGTACTGCCATACTCCATCAAGCCAGAGGGAACTAAATTTAGCAAGAAAATTGGGATTAGAATTGGTTAATCTTACTTAAATCAATGAAGAGATATATGTCAATGCAATGACTATTGAATCACACCTACTGAGTCATGAAGGTGATTTTTTTTGTCATTGAATGTCTGCTAAAATAACTGAAAGTGTTAAAATCTTCATAGGATTTTGGGTCAACATATAATTTTCAGTAGTAATAATAAGATTTGGGTGTTGATTTAGCAAAAGCAAAGATACCAATATTTTTTTAATGCAAAATTTCTAATTAATAATTTAAGCTATTTATAAAATGACTTTTTCTAAATTATCTCTAGTACTTCTAACAGTTTTTTAAAATTTAAATTGTACTGATCTAAGTTAAAAATATGTAACTACATATGCTTGATTTCTCATTTTGTTTTTTTCAGTTCACATAAATTTAAAAATAACTGATATATGAAGAAAAAAAGCTAGTGCACAATTAATCTTTGCTGGTGGGTATTGCTGTTAGCATTTTTTCCCTCTCAAATTATAGGTTTTTTAAAACTTGATAGATACAGGTATACAAGGGAAAAGATATAAAACTTGTGATTTTTCAGTGTTTTTTCAGAGAAACAAATTTTTCTAATTTTACTTGTCTGGTTTGTGATCTACTCATATTAAGTTTGATTCCTTTTTTTTTTTTTTCATAATTTGACATGTTTATGTCATTTTAGAGTATGTTATATTGGTGAAGGTTGAGAAACTGGCATCTTGTTCTCTGATTAATATTTTTCTCTGACATACTGAACATCTTTTCTCCACTTCTCTATAGTCAGCACTGACCGGGATCTAGTAAGGCAAGGTCTTTAACAGCTTAAAGTTGTTAAATGTTTAACAGCTTAAATGTCCCTGACATTGTCCTGTCAATTGTATCAGACCTTGAATGGTACAGACTATGAAAATCTTTCAAAACATTTTGACAGAGTGGCAGAATGTTTATAAAACTAGCAAGAATTTTAAATCACTTTCAGATACATAAAGTAGCATGAAAAGTACTTGCCAGAATGTTGGATCAGTACTTTTTTCTAAGGTTAAGGCTCGATGACTTTGCAGTATAAAGCACATTGACAGTGTAGATTCATTGACATGCATTCAAAAGCATAAAGAATGTCTCATAGCATGTCTTAGATCAGCCTCTTTTTGTGTGCTTTTTGAGTAATAAAGCTTATTTTTATGTTCATGCACAGAATTTTTCAACTAAGTTCTGTAAAGCCCGCAGATGTGAATAAATTTAAAAGCACTGCTATAAGAAGAGATTTTTTAAAGTCCTACAGAAAAAGTAAATAAAATATATTTTTAAACTCTGTATGTGTGTGTATTTTTTATGTAACAACACAATTAAAATCAAACATTTACCAAAATTTCAACAGAAAATGGTATGTTGAAAACCATGGTAGAAAAGGCAGATTTTTCAAACTTATTGCTAAAATTCCTAAGTCATACTACTAAATCACTTATGTTCTAAAGACATTATACCATTTTCTGTAAGTTAAACACCGAATTCAAGGACATCATGTCAATTTACGTGAGTAGATGCTCATGATTTTATTTTTTTACTTTGTATAAATGTTGATTTGGACATTTATCAGAGAGAAATCTATTCAGATTTTATTCTGTAGTAGTAATTTCTTTTGCTATTGAAAACAGAGTCTACAATACAGGACAACAGAAAATCAGTTTCTAACTTAAATTTTCTTTTCTTATAAAACAAATGTTTTTGGAGGAATATTATATGAAAAAGGGAAGAGATGCAGTTACCAATATTAAAACTGAAATAATTTGTTTAAAGAAAAACAAAAGTAACAGTTTAAAATAATAATAATAATAATAATAATAATAACAATAATAATAATAGCAATCATCACCATCACAATGAAAGTTGGAAAAGAAAATATTTCTGATCCTTCATTCTAGAAGGCTGCATAGACTTTAATGCATGAAAATTATGCCCTAAGTTAGTTAAAATCATAGTTTCAAAGGAGGATATTTTCTTAGAAGTCACAACCAGACATCCACAGAAAGATATTCTGTGAATTTTTACTTTTTTTTTGAAGAATTTACATGTAGTTGGAACCTAAAAGAGCAGAATTTCTTATCCATTTATTAAAGGCCACAATCATTCCCATCAGTTCCATTTAACATGGGAGTTCAGCTGACATAAAAAAAAAATCGGTTAAATTTTATTAAGAGTGTCTCCTAAGTATTCCTTTCCACTGCCTACAAAGTGACTTTTCACTTATATAAAAGAAAATATACTATTTTAAAAAGAAATATTAAAGTATATTTAAAAATAAATAAAATAATATATTTTTTGTTATCAGTCATGAAGTAATTTTGCTAATTTTAGGTTTCTTATCTAGTTAAAATCAGAATTAAGAATGGTCCATTCCCATAGCTGTATTTCTACAACCTCAGGACAGACAACCATCTGGTACTTGCTGGCTAAACTTGTGTCCTTCACAAACACAGTTTGTGATTATAGATGGTCTCTTAGATATTTGTACTCATCTCCATCTGTTCATATGGCATTACGCCTACATGCAAGTCAGTCTTTCCACTAACTCAATGGTGCTGGACATGGGCGAGTTCAGATTGGCCATCTGGATAAAATTGCAGTTGCCATATTTTTTAGCTGCGCATATAATTCTGCCTCAGTGACACCAGTTTTGTGATGTGCTGACGTTCTACTGGACATATAATTACAGTGATGAAATTACACCTTCAAATCAGTAGATTAATAGTCATAAAATTCTTATAAGGAGTAATAACATCTCTCTGAAGTAGAGTCATCTGGTGACAAAAAAAATTCATTTCCTCCGATAATCAACTCAACACCGTCACAAGTTATTATTAGCTGCAATGAAGTCTAGGTCAAATGAGAAGTGTTTTGAAAGAATGCTTGTGCTGGGTCTCGCTGGGATGAAGTTAGGAATTAAAGTTTCTTTGCTCCAGTCCATATAGTGCAATACTTTGCACTTAATGCTGAAACAGTGTCAGTAACCACCACTGGGTTTGTTACTGCTGTGCTTGCAGAGCATAAAGGCTTTTTCTCTCTTTCTTCCCTACCTCCCTCAAAGTGAGTATGCTGGGCAAGAGGCTAGGAGGAGGCACAGCTGTGGGACAGCTGAACTGAACTGACCAAAGGTCTCTACCCACGTTTGTCACAAGCGCGCTGGTGGCTAATGAGGCCAATACGAGGCAGGCATGTCCAGTTGCAAAAGGCACAGCAGAAAGACTCCTTAGGTGGTAAATTCTGCAAGGTACAATTCTTTATGCATTGTCTTTTCTCCTCAAGAGTTATCCTGCATGCTTTCTTAAAGGCATCAGCGGCGTTATAGATGGTGTGTCTCCAGACCTCCCGGTTGGAGGCCAGAGTAGACCAGTTATGTTGATCAATATGGCCAAGGCTGAGATGTTTCAGGGAGTCCTTGTATCTTTCCTTCCGGGCTCTTCTCATGCGGCAGCCGGTGGCAAGTTCACCATAAAGTAAGATCTTAGGGAGGCCGTGGTCCTTCACTTATGTACAAGGTATATAAAGAACCTTGCAGTATTAATTTGTTCAGAAATCTAAATCCACCTATCACTCATATATACATAAATTAAATGTGTGACCTTAATGTCGATTGGTGTTATTTTCTTGACTCCAATATGCTAACTCAGTCATTACAGCCTTCATAAGAAATATCTGGATGAACTTTAAGTGCCCTTGAAGTATTGCTCTATGCTTGCAACATCTACCACACATTTCCTCTTGCTCTTGTCAGGATCTTTGGTTTTTAGGAACAATTTAAACTTTTGTCATGAATGCTATACCAGTACTAATTTATTTCATCCATTTGTAGTAAAATTCTAAAATGATACTTTAGAATTTAAGTGAGAAACTAAATTTTTTTCATGCTGTTCTTATCTCTGTTTTAATTAACTCCCAAAATTGGTTCTGGCATGATTAGTTGCAACCTTACATATAATAGAAAATTCTGGCCTGAGGAAAAAAACCACAAAGATAAACAGAAAAAACATATATGGAGTAATTAATAAAAAAAATTTGCAAGTATTAAAATTCATTAACCTCTGTGAAACTTTTTATAATCCTCTTATGTGACAATTCAGTGGGATTAAGTTCAAATTTTAGATAATTCCAGGCACTTTATATATTCATGTGTGAAGTTTGCACTGATTTGTAAAGAAGAGGTAGTACTATACATGCAAAAAAATGTGTATGGGTATAAGAGTTTGTCGTAGTTTGACTCCCCAGAAATCCAATTTTCAAACCCCCCACAATTTGCTTCAGTGTGAGAGTTTTCAGACATGCATAACTACCAACATGGGGGAATTATATCAAATTTTATTACTAACACAATAAATACTATAATACATATATATCTACAACAATCCTAACTATCTCTCCTATGGTAAAACAATATATATACATAGATCATCCCTCTTTCCCTCCCTAAACATCCAGAAGGAAAGAAGAAGAAGTCTTTTTCACTTTCAGGGCAGCACAATCTCTCCTCTTCAAAGCAGCAGTTCCAATTCATCATAGCTGAAAAAAAAAAATCTCTCTTTCTCTTCATTACAATCCAGGAGTCTCTCTCTCACCCCTCTCAGCCCTTTGGCTCCAACCAAGGTCTTGCCCTTGGACTGCAAAGCAGGGACAAAACTCGCCTTGCCATGGTCATCTCATGGTGTGCAAGACGTTTCCATGAAAGTTCCTTTTCCCGGTTGGTCAAGTTCCCCCGAGTCAGAACATTTTAGGGGCTTTCAGTTCAGTTCTTGCCCCAAGTGTTCTAGCAGAGCTCTTCTGCTCCATCTCAGCTGCAAACATGGCGGGGGGGCCACTTCCCTCTCATTCCTTGGTCTGACCATCCTGGTCCAGCTCGCAGGGTGCCTATGAGCTCTCGGCTCCAATCTCTCTCTCTAGCTGCTGCTGCATTTTGGGACTCCCTTGAAATTTGGAAGCCCACACCTCCTTCCAAAGAGATCTAAGGGTTTTGGGAATGTAATTCAGTCTTACCCCAAAATAGTCTCTGCTGAGCTTTCTCTGCTCTGTTGCCAGCTTTCTCTCTCTGCAGGACACCTCTGCGTCTCTCAGCCAGGCTCTGTGCCATATTGCTGCTCACCGGCTATCTTCTTGGCTTTCAGCCACAGCTCTCTATTCAGTGCTGCCTCTGCTGCCCACTCACAGTGGAGAAACTCCCCCAGCCTTTGGCCATGGCACCCGATCCAGTTTTAACACTATACTGGGTCTCCTGTGGTCCCAGCTGGGAGCTGGTGGCCTTGGCCCCCAGTGGGGCTCGCTGGCCCCTCAGCTCTAACATGTGATATATCCAGCCATGGCTGCCTCTCCTTCCAGCAACGTACCAGTCTTTTTTTACAGTCTGTGTAATATGTTAATTTCGCAGGGGCGCTGATTGGCTCAACACCAATAACAGCACCCCTGGGGTTAGCTACTTTCCAGCTCCAGGAGGAAAGCCTTTTCCAACCTACGACAGAGGTATAGTCTGCAGCTGGACTTAAAGCCTACGTAGAACTGCTAAGAAATATTGTATAGAGTGACTTGGCAACTGGCAAAGAAAGAGCTGGAAATATTCATATGGCCAAATGTATTATGAAAACATGGTAAAAAAGTTACAGTAGCAACAGAATTGACATGTGCAACGGCAGCTTTGTGGTTTGTGACTAAAGTAATACTGAGTTTTATAATGAGTCAGAAAAATAAAAATAAAAAAAATTAAATTACAAGTTAAAAAGTAGGTTGTCCAACTTATTGTCTAACAAAAGAGCTGCAATATACAAAATCATGCAATACTTAAAATAAAACATGTTCATCCTAATGATTCCTACACATTACAAAGTAAAAAGAAAAAGCAGAAGTGTTTCACTTCATAGTCAATGGACTGCAATTAATCTTTCAGAAAAATGGAGCATTTGAGATATTAATTGAGACAATTTCAATTTAGAAAAGGGTCATTTTGAAGGCATTGTTTCATATTTATCATACTGTGCAATGAATATGAACCCTTTTTTCACATCTCAGATAGTAAAACACGTAACAGTAAGTTAGTTGGAACGACACGCTGGTATCAAAAAGAAGACAACACCATGATTTATTTATGTGTGCATTATATCATGATATTTGTAGAAGAAATTGTCATTTACACCCTCTTAAGATACTTTTCTAATGCAAATGTGTAGTGATTCAAGGAAATCTAACAACATTATTTCTAAGCTATTAGATAGCAAGTTGAATTGCTGTGCAAAATTCTGACTTTTAAAGGACTTATAAGTTAAATTTATCTAAAAAGAAATTTTTTAGCTGAACATCACCAGTCAGTTAGATTATTCCAAGTCTTTACATTCTTTCTTAGTAGCATATATTTCAGTAATGAAATACAGTTTATCCTAGCAGTGATATACAAAACTGGCTAAAGACAGCTTTCAAGTCACTTGTGGGTTGTCTAGGACTGAAACTGTTGGAAACACAAAGTATCTGTATCTNTTGTCTGGTTTGTGATCTACTCATATTAAGTTTGATTCCTTTTTTTTTTTTTTCATAATTTGACATGTTTATGTCATTTTAGAGTATGTTATATTGGTGAAGGTTGAGAAACTGGCATCTTGTTCTCTGATTAATATTTTTCTCTGACATACTGAACATCTTTTCTCCACTTCTCTATAGTCAGCACTGACCGGGATCTAGTAAGGCAAGGTCTTTAACAGCTTAAAGTTGTTAAATGTTTAACAGCTTAAATGTCCCTGACATTGTCCTGTCAATTGTATCAGACCTTGAATGGTACAGACTATGAAAATCTTTCAAAACATTTTGACAGAGTGGCAGAATGTTTATAAAACTAGCAAGAATTTTAAATCACTTTCAGATACATAAAGTAGCATGAAAAGTACTTGCCAGAATGTTGGATCAGTACTTTTTTCTAAGGTTAAGGCTCGATGACTTTGCAGTATAAAGCACATTGACAGTGTAGATTCATTGACATGCATTCAAAAGCATAAAGAATGTCTCATAGCATGTCTTAGATCAGCCTCTTTTTGTGTGCTTTTTGAGTAATAAAGCTTATTTTTATGTTCATGCACAGAATTTTTCAACTAAGTTCTGTAAAGCCCGCAGATGTGAATAAATTTAAAAGCACTGCTATAAGAAGAGATTTTTTAAAGTCCTACAGAAAAAGTAAATAAAATATATTTTTAAACTCTGTATGTGTGTGTATTTTTTATGTAACAACACAATTAAAATCAAACATTTACCAAAATTTCAACAGAAAATGGTATGTTGAAAACCATGGTAGAAAAGGCAGATTTTTCAAACTTATTGCTAAAATTCCTAAGTCATACTACTAAATCACTTATGTTCTAAAGACATTATACCATTTTCTGTAAGTTAAACACCGAATTCAAGGACATCATGTCAATTTACGTGAGTAGATGCTCATGATTTTATTTTTTTACTTTGTATAAATGTTGATTTGGACATTTATCAGAGAGAAATCTATTCAGATTTTATTCTGTAGTAGTAATTTCTTTTGCTATTGAAAACAGAGTCTACAATACAGGACAACAGAAAATCAGTTTCTAACTTAAATTTTCTTTTCTTATAAAACAAATGTTTTTGGAGGAATATTATATGAAAAAGGGAAGAGATGCAGTTACCAATATTAAAACTGAAATAATTTGTTTAAAGAAAAACAAAAGTAACAGTTTAAAATAATAATAATAATAATAATAATAATAACAATAATAATAATAGCAATCATCACCATCACAATGAAAGTTGGAAAAGAAAATATTTCTGATCCTTCATTCTAGAAGGCTGCATAGACTTTAATGCATGAAAATTATGCCCTAAGTTAGTTAAAATCATAGTTTCAAAGGAGGATATTTTCTTAGAAGTCACAACCAGACATCCACAGAAAGATATTCTGTGAATTTTTACTTTTTTTTTGAAGAATTTACATGTAGTTGGAACCTAAAAGAGCAGAATTTCTTATCCATTTATTAAAGGCCACAATCATTCCCATCAGTTCCATTTAACATGGGAGTTCAGCTGACATAAAAAAAAAATCGGTTAAATTTTATTAAGAGTGTCTCCTAAGTATTCCTTTCCACTGCCTACAAAGTGACTTTTCACTTATATAAAAGAAAATATACTATTTTAAAAAGAAATATTAAAGTATATTTAAAAATAAATAAAATAATATATTTTTTGTTATCAGTCATGAAGTAATTTTGCTAATTTTAGGTTTCTTATCTAGTTAAAATCAGAATTAAGAATGGTCCATTCCCATAGCTGTATTTCTACAACCTCAGGACAGACAACCATCTGGTACTTGCTGGCTAAACTTGTGTCCTTCACAAACACAGTTTGTGATTATAGATGGTCTCTTAGATATTTGTACTCATCTCCATCTGTTCATATGGCATTACGCCTACATGCAAGTCAGTCTTTCCACTAACTCAATGGTGCTGGACATGGGCGAGTTCAGATTGGCCATCTGGATAAAATTGCAGTTGCCATATTTTTTAGCTGCACATATAATTCTGCCTCAGTGACACCAGTTTTGTGATGTGCTGACGTTCTACTGGACATATAATTACAGTGATGAAATTACACCTTCAAATCAGTAGATTAATAGTCATAAAATTCTTATAAGGAGTAATAACATCTCTCTGAAGTAGAGTCATCTGGTGACAAAAAAAATTCATTTCCTCCGATAATCAACTCAACAACGTCACAAGTTATTATTAGCTGCAATGAAGTCTAGGTCAAATGAGAAGTGTTTTGAAAGAATGCTTGTGCTGGGTCTCGCTGGGATGAAGTTAGGAAGTTAAGTTTCTTTGCTCCAGTCCATATAGTGCAATACTTTGCACTTAATGCTGAAACAGTGTCAGTAACCACCACTGGGTTTGTTACTGCTGTGCTTGCAGAGCATAAAGGCTTTTTCTCTCTTTCTTCCCTACCTCCCTCAAAGTGAGTATGCTGGGCAAGAGGCTAGGAGGAGGCACAGCTGTGGGACAGCTGAACTGAACTGACCAAAGGTCTCTACCCACGTTTGTCACAAGCGCGCTGGTGGCTAATGAGGCCAATACGAGGCAGGCATGTCCAGTTGCAAAAGGCACAGCAGAAAGACTCCTTAGGTGGTAAATTCTGCAAGGTACAATTCTTTATGCATTGTCTTTTCTCCTCAAGAGTTATCCTGCATGCTTTCTTAAAGGCATCAGCGGCGTTATAGATGGCGTGTCTCCAGACCTCCCGGTTGGAGGCCAGAGTAGACCAGTTATGTTGATCAATATGGCCAAGGCTGAGATGTTTCAGGGAGTCCTTGTATCTTTCCTTCCGGGCTCTTCTCATGCGGCAGCCGGTGGCAAGTTCACCATAAAGTAAGATCTTAGGGAGGCCGTGGTCCTTCACTTATGTACAAGGTATATAAAGAACCTTGCAGTATTAATTTGTTCAGAAATCTAAATCCACCTATCACTCATATATACATAAATTAAATGTGTGACCTTAATGTCGATTGGTGTTATTTTCTTGACTCCAATATGCTAACTCAGTCATTACAGCCTTCATAAGAAATATCTGGATGAACTTTAAGTGCCCTTGAAGTATTGCTCTATGCTTGCAACATCTACCACACATTTCCTCTTGCTCTTGTCAGGATCTTTGGTTTTTAGGAACAATTTAAACTTTTGTCATGAATGCTATACCAGTACTAATTTATTTCATCCATTTGTAGTAAAATTCTAAAATGATACTTTAGAATTTAAGTGAGAAACTAAATTTTTTTCATGCTGTTCTTATCTCTGTTTTAATTAACTCCCAAAATTGGTTCTGGCATGATTAGTTGCAACCTTACATATAATAGAAAATTCTGGCCTGAGGAAAAAAACCACAAAGATAAACAGAAAAAACATATATGGAGTAATTAATAAAAAAAATTTGCAAGTATTAAAATTCATTAACCTCTGTGAAACTTTTTATAATCCTCTTATGTGACAATTCAGTGGGATTAAGTTCAAATTTTAGATAATTCCAGGCACTTTATATATTCATGTGTGAAGTTTGCACTGATTTGTAAAGAAGAGGTAGTACTATACATGCAAAAAAATGTGTATGGGTATAAGAGTTTGTCGTAGTTTGACTCCCCAGAAATCCAATTTTCAAACCCCCCACAATTTGCTTCAGTGTGAGAGTTTTCAGACATGCATAACTACCAACATGGGGGAATTATATCAAATTTTATTACTAACACAATAAATACTATAATACATATATATCTACAACAATCCTAACTATCTCTCCTATGGTAAAACAATATATATACATAGATCATCCCTCTTTCCCTCCCTAAACATCCAGAAGGAAAGAAGAAGAAGTCTTTTTCACTTTCAGGGCAGCACAATCTCTCCTCTTCAAAGCAGCAGTTCCAATTCATCATAGCTGAAAAAAAAAAATCTCTCTTTCTCTTCATTACAATCCAGGAGTCTCTCTCTCACCCCTCTCAGCCCTTTGGCTCCAACCAAGGTCTTGCCCTTGGACTGCAAAGCAGGGACAAAACTCGCCTTGCCATGGTCATCTCATGGTGTGCAAGACGTTTCCATGAAAGTTCCTTTTCCCGGTTGGTCAAGTTCCCCCGAGTCAGAACATTTTAGGGGCTTTCAGTTCAGTTCTTGCCCCAAGTGTTCTAGCAGAGCTCTTCTGCTCCATCTCAGCTGCAAACATGGCGGGGGGGCCACTTCCCTCTCATTCCTTGGTCTGACCATCCTGGTCCAGCTCGCAGGGTGCCTATGAGCTCTCGGCTCCAATCTCTCTCTCTAGCTGCTGCTGCATTTTGGGACTCCCTTGAAATTTGGAAGCCCACACCTCCTTCCAAAGAGATCTAAGGGTTTTGGGAATGTAATTCAGTCTTACCCCAAAATAGTCTCTGCTGAGCTTTCTCTGCTCTGTTGCCAGCTTTCTCTCTCTGCAGGACACCTCTGCGTCTCTCAGCCAGGCTCTGTGCCATATTGCTGCTCACCGGCTATCTTCTTGGCTTTCAGCCACAGCTCTCTATTCAGTGCTGCCTCTGCTGCCCACTCACAGTGGAGAAACTCCCCCAGCCTTTGGCCATGGCACCCGATCCAGTTTTAACACTATACTGGGTCTCCTGTGGTCCCAGCTGGGAGCTGGTGGCCTTGGCCCCCAGTGGGGCTCGCTGGCCCCTCAGCTCTAACATGTGATATATCCAGCCATGGCTGCCTCTCCTTCCAGCAACGTACCAGTCTTTTTTTACAGTCTGTGTAATATGTTAATTTCGCAGGGGCGCTGATTGGCTCAACACCAATAACAGCACCCCTGGGGTTAGCTACTTTCCAGCTCCAGGAGGAAAGCCTTTTCCAACCTACGACAGAGGTATAGTCTGCAGCTGGACTTAAAGCCTACGTAGAACTGCTAAGAAATATTGTATAGAGTGACTTGGCAACTGGCAAAGAAAGAGCTGGAAATATTCATATGGCCAAATGTATTATGAAAACATGGTAAAAAAGTTACAGTAGCAACAGAATTGACATGTGCAACGGCAGCTTTGTGGTTTGTGACTAAAGTAATACTGAGTTTTATAATGAGTCAGAAAAATAAAAATAAAAAAAATTAAATTACAAGTTAAAAAGTAGGTTGTCCAACTTATTGTCTAACAAAAGAGCTGCAATATACAAAATCATGCAATACTTAAAATAAAACATGTTCATCCTAATGATTCCTACACATTACAAAGTAAAAAGAAAAAGCAGAAGTGTTTCACTTCATAGTCAATGGACTGCAATTAATCTTTCAGAAAAATGGAGCATTTGAGATATTAATTGAGACAATTTCAATTTAGAAAAGGGTCATTTTGAAGGCATTGTTTCATATTTATCATACTGTGCAATGAATATGAACCCTTTTTTCACATCTCAGATAGTAAAACACGTAACAGTAAGTTAGTTGGAACGACACGCTGGTATCAAAAAGAAGACAACACCATGATTTATTTATGTGTGCATTATATCATGATATTTGTAGAAGAAATTGTCATTTACACCCTCTTAAGATACTTTTCTAATGCAAATGTGTAGTGATTCAAGGAAATCTAACAACATTATTTCTAAGCTATTAGATAGCAAGTTGAATTGCTGTGCAAAATTCTGACTTTTAAAGGACTTATAAGTTAAATTTATCTAAAAAGAAATTTTTTAGCTGAACATCACCAGTCAGTTAGATTATTCCAAGTCTTTACATTCTTTCTTAGTAGCATATATTTCAGTAATGAAATATAGTTTATCCTAGCAGTGATATACAAAACTGGCTAAAGACAGCTTTCAAGTCACTTGTGGGTTGTCTAGGACTGAAACTATTGGAAATACAAAGTATCTGTGTCTCTAAAGACATCCCTTAGAAAAAGAAGGACCTACAATAGCTCCTACTTTGTGAATAGAAATGTACTTGCAAAGTGAATAGAGTACTTGCAAAGCAACTAATGGGACTAAGTGTAACTCTTCAAAAGACAAGAATCCTAAAAATATAGTGTCAAAACCAGCATAAATGGCACTGAGTATAATCCCTTAAAGCTCAGTTCCTTACGTAGTAAGTAATAAGTTCATAGAAGAGTCCATAAAACACTTACTCTGTTTTTTCCCTACTCCACTAGCAGACAGAAAGTAGAGATCATCTTTCAAATCCTGTGATAAATGTATAAGTGTCTGTTGAAAAACACCTTATTGGTAACAACAATCAACCAAAAAGGAGAAAAATATCTACAATAACATGATTCCTTTAGTGTGGACAAAACTTTTGTACCTATGAAGCTGATTTCTGAAATAGGATTTCTTGGTTGCAAAGAAGTATAGCTCCATACGCAGAGTTAAAATATCTCACATTGTGTAGTAGCAGTACTACTCAGAAACCTATTACAATCCATTCATTTCTGAACAAAACAGTATCAATCAACTAGGAATCTAGCAAGCCCAGTTTCAACAATACTTCGAACCAAGCTAGGCAGAAGCAGTTCCATCAGGTGGTGATGCAGCACTTCAGTAGCAGTTTGCTCAGTTCATCACATTCCAGAAACATTCCTGGAAATCCAAGGAGTACTTCAGAAGCACATCTTTACTGCCAGTAAAAACTAAGTTCACAAATTTCCAAACATCGAGTAATCTAGCTATAACATGAGTGCATTTGCAAGTACAATATGTTTTGGGTATACCTCATCTGGGAACTATTTGAGAAACATTCAAAGATGTCAGTGAGACTATATAATACAAAACTGCAGTCAGTTTTAAATCTCCTAATCTATGTAGTATTCTCAGTGGAATTAGCCAAAATGTACTAAAAAGGGGTTTAAAAAAAAAAAAAGAAGAAAGAAGAAAAGACATTATAATTGAGTGTCTGCTACATTGTGAATAGTTTTTACAAGAAACTGCTGACTTTTATGATTTTCCCGTGTTTTTAATCAGTAGCTTCTAATATATGATTCTAAAAATAATATTTTAAGACAGAGAAACATCTTAATTCACCTAAATTTTAAGATAGTGATCATTATTAAAAATAAATATTGGATTCAAAAATATTTATTTGGAAAATGAATTGTTAGAGTAAGGTTGCATTAAAATGGTATAAGACAGTGAACATAAGAGTTTTGTCTTGTTCTGAAGAAAAAGGTATATCCAGAAGGTTGAAGAATGCTTAATATTACTAAGAGTAGAGCATGTTACAACAGCAATAAACCTCAGCTTAGAATATGGATTAAAAATATCTGTCTATTCAAGTATTCAGAGGACTCCATTAACCTTCAAAGTTGCAGATACCTTCAGGTGTCTTTAAATTATTTCTCTGGCACGGATGAAAAATGCAAACATATCCAAGGTTTCACTGTATGAAAATTGTGTAGTGTTGTCAAGTTACTACTTCAGTGACGGGTGATTTTTTTGGCAGAAAATAGTTTCTTCCACAAGAATTCTGCTAGTACATAAGTGACTGTAAAAATGTGCTTGGTGTCCAAGATGATGGGTCAGCAAATTGACTTTCTTGCTACCGAAGGAATTAAACATAGGTTCATTAAAGAACGAGAATGGAAGGCCAGAAGTAAGTGATGAAATGGTGCCAAAGGGGAAAATACACATAAATGAAGGTTGAAAGAGTTTTGACATGACTGCTTAGAAGGGTAGGTGTTTAAAGACTTACTTGGATTGCCTGTATCCTAATGCACAGAACTTGGATAACAAACAACTGTAAGTGCAGGGCCGTGACATTGTCAGAAAAACAAATATTTGTTAATATTATACATAATAAGCATTGTCAGAGGTGACTAAATGTGATTAAAGGAAAGTCAGGATAATGCTAATTTACTGTTTTCTATAGATAATAAAATAGACTGGAGGTCTTATCCGCACAGTCCTAGAATGTAGCAGAGGTTACTGTTGTTTATGCTTGATCGTTGAATCACCACAGCAGATTTGCAAAGTATGAGTGGAACAGTGATGTGTTTGGTTTGTAAAAGTCTGCTGTGCAAAACATCACATTGAATTATTTCATACTATTTTTCATGTATTCAAATCTTGAGCACATTTTCCTAGTACTGGGATATCTGCTAGAATATTATGGTCTAAAATGTGCATATTGATATATAGAGACTCACACACATTGATAAAGTGAGGACTGATGGAAAAATGAAAGTATGACTAGGAATCACTCTTAATGACTAGGCTATCATTCTTAAATTCTACTAATAATGATAATTTTTACCTGAAAAGTTTAATTTACAAGCATTAAAAAATAGATATTAGCTTGCATTTTTATATTTCTATGAAATCATTCACCCTTTGCAAAATTATAGAATTCCAGAAGATTAATGTCCTAGAAAGGAGGAAAACTGTTAAATTTTAAATAAATTCTGCTCTTTATTCCAAATCAAGTCTATTGATTTCAATATATTTATATTTGCATTACATAATAGAGAGAAATTTTCCTGCATTTTTCTTGCATTATGAAAAAATAATGTAAGGATGATAATGAAAATTATGTTCTCTTTCTTCTCTCTTCCTTTCCAAAATTTCTTTCTGAAGCATAAATTCATTCATCATTTTTCAGAAAGTTATCTTTTGTTGATAAAATCAGTGTTCTAAGCAGAACTCCTAATAAAATAGTAATTTCCATAAGTATTCTCCTGTCAGGTTCTTATACACATCCATTTTGATGTACCACATGGCAAAGATAAAGTTGGAAATACGGTACTTAGCTGCAATGAGATACTTTTTTTACACACCACTTTTGCATGTATCAAATTTTCTGAGGCTCAGTGATAATAATACAGAAGTTGTCAGATCATGGGGTTTGTTTTCCTGTAATCCTCTTCTGTTCTCAATGCATTTGAATGGTAAGGGCAAATTTGTGTGTATGAAGAAAACTCCTCCTAAATACCATGAGTGTGCCATGCAGTTACTCCAAGTGAAAGAAGAAATTAATATTTCCTAAGTCATAGCCATTTCTAGAAAGTGATTTTTTCAGGCTAATCTTCCTTTTAATCAGGAGAATTTAAAGCTAAATCAGTTTAGAATGACAGGTTAGCTATCAAATACCCATGCAGCTAAAACTGAGGGACATGAATCAAAGTTCAAGCAGCTGCAAAAGGCAGAAGTGTTATCTTTCTGCCCAGATACAGGAAAAGGGCCCAGGTATGAACAAAGCAGATACTTACAAAAAGTTAGGGAGAGCTCATAGTTAAATATTGTTCTCTGTTCATTATAATTTCAATCCATATTTCTCCCAAGTGTAGCTTTTTTCAGGATAAAATCTAGTGCAGTTAAGTAAGTAGAAACTATCTCAGTGGGGCAGAAATTAACTTATGATGTTTGGTTTCCAGGAAGTATTTAAACAGTTTCATTGCTTGCCTGAAATGATTTCTCACTGAATGAAAAAATCCAAATTTGATATTTTCTTTTCCACAATACCGCAGCAAAGTTAGTGAACAGCTTTCCACTCATGTCAATAGACTTTTCAAGCATTAACAATGGCTTAATCATCCAGGCCATTTCCCACATTAAAGCATATTGCTTTTAATGAAAGATCTGCATACAGAAGTATTTGAGAATTAGGTTTGAAATTGAAAAATTACTCCAAATTTCCAACATATTTATTTTAATACAATGTTTTGCTACTCTTAATTAGAGGTTTCCCCCTGGCCTACTAGTCTTTGCAGTAAAAGTTAATACAGCAGTGTGATTTTCACAGATATAAAGAGAACTTTTCACGTGTACTTGCAGTTTATTCACCTAAACTTACAAAGCCTTAGTTATGAATAATTCTACAGAGAAAATAATATTTGCCATCCTCTTTTCCAAATAAAAACAATCATATGTTGTATTTATAGCTTTAAAAGTACTTTTATATTCGTATTGGTTCTACTAATCTTTATAAATTTATTGAAATCAGTTACTTCAGTGAAAAAGATAAGCTCAGTAAACACATATAGCACAGATTAAAATAATTACTCTGACAAAAAATTGGCATTTTCTTTTTCAAAGAAAATTAAATTATCAAACCAATATATGTTAAAAAATTATTTGCTTTATTCACAGAAACACAAAATATGCTGAGTTGGAAGGAACCCACAAAGACCAAGTCCAAGCCCTAGCCCAGCATAGGACCATCCCCAAAAGTCCCACCATGTGCCTGAGAACATCATTCAATGCCTCTTAAATTCAGTCAGGCTTGGTGCTTGACTGGGAAACCTGTTACAGCGCCCAACTACTCTCTGGACGAAGAACCTCTTTCTAATATCCAACCTAAACCTCCTCTGACACAACAATAAAAGATTCCTTGTATCCCTGTTTTATACATGCTTTTAGTGTTTCTCTGAGCACACATCCAAGCATTCTTCAAGAAGAGTAGAGTGGGGAAAGGTTTCCAATTAGCCTTCGGTGTCCTGATGTCTATGCTAGAAAAAGGATGATGATGATGATGGTGGTGGTGGTGAAGGAAGGATCCTTCCTGTACAGTCTCAGGTACATTTGGGGACAATTGACTTTGCTAAATAAGGTTAACAATCAGTGGACAGCTGACCTACACTGTTTGGACTATGACTTCAGATAGGATCTGTTCAAACTGTAACTTATGTTTCCATATGATGTTTTTTCAGCCTATTACTTACTCAAAAGTTTTGTAATCATAAGTTCTTTACAAATATCTTGGAAAATCAAACATTTTTATCTTCTTGGTTTAGAATAATAAAATACTTGGAGAGAATATTCATACATAAAGGTCTTCATAGAAGAAATGCATAAGTCCTTAAAAGAGATATTAGCTGTGTTTTAGAAGTAATAAACATATGTTTACTTAGGAATGAGAAGAGGTAGTATATAAACCGCCCATATTAAAAAATTTCAGCAAAACTGGAAATGCTTCATTTTTGGGGGAAATAAAGCAGCAGTGTACTGATAGAAATTTTTCTTTGTTTTATTCATTCTTTATGTGTTATACCTTTTTCTATTATATCATTTGACTAGAATAAATACTTAAAGATATAATATTCAAAATTCTTCCCTAATTTTTCACTTCATTTTTACACAAGGCTATGCCTCAGATGCTGCAGATGATTTGAAAGACTCCCTGTGTTAGGTCCTGCCTAAAGTCATTGCAGGAGTTGCTTGTCCTTACAGCATAAGCAAAGGGAGAAAATAAAAACATAAGCATGAGAAATCAAGTTCAACATCCAAGGTTGCTGAAGAACTTACCCAGGTCAATGAAAGAAACTGGATTTCTCATTGCCCAACTTAATGCTCTATCATTCAATCATAATGCCTTTTTTAATTACAGTTTTGTTTTTAATAAATTATTGCAATATTGTATAAATAATTTTGTTTACAAGAACAGATTTTTCACCCTCTGACAACATCAGTACGAAGAATATTTCAGACCCTCTGCACCTTGACATTTCCATGAAACAACAAGGGAAAATGCATAAATCTTTGGGAAGAGTGTCTGTAATGCAGTTACGTAGCTGTCAAAACTTTCCCTTTTTCCAGAGAAAGAGTTCCTCTCTTCAAACCTTGTCTGTCCTGAGAGAATTTTAGAATGATGTAAATATCCCAGCAGAGTAAATGACATCTTTCTCTGATGATTTAAAGCCAACTGATCATTGAATTAACCATTGTGAGACACCTTATGGATAATGTCCTTTTAAGACTCAGTCTGGAAAATCTGAGTAGACTGGTCCCAGTACTGCAAAACACGTATTTATTTAAGTGGCCATATTAACTTCTATTTTCTTTTCTTTTTTTTTTTTTTTGAGTTTGAAGGTTGATTCAAGCACAACCGATAGCATCCTGAAACTATTTTTTTCAAATGTTTTGATCACATTTTCCAATCTCTGTTACAAAGTTTGTAGGGGACAATCTGAATCTTTACAGTGGATATATTTGGAAATCTGTCTCCAGGTTTTTCAGTTTTTATTTTTATTTTTTATTCAGTTTTTTAGACATGTTCAGGAGTTCATTCCCTATTATTAACTCAATTATCCTTGTTAATTGTGAAAGAAGTAAACACACCTTACCCCAGTCATTTCAATGTTTTAAAAATTGGACTGAGCATCAGAATAACTGGGGCAGGAGCTTCAACACCTATTAGAATATGTTTGAATTTCATTTTAATTTTAGATATTCCTGAGCATATCCAGTTATTGATTCAAAGACACCAAAACAAACTAAAAGTAAAAATGTTGTTTTTCATAGATACTAATGGCTAGATGTGACTATTAATGATTGGAAATGGTTTGCAGGTCTGGGTTATGAAGTTCTCTACTATTTTATTTATTTATAGATGTTTGTTTGGGGAGAGTAGAAAACTCATGGAAAAAATGCTAATTGAATTCAATAAAGAAGGAAAATAACAAAATGGAAAAGATGGCAAACAAGAAAATTTAGAAACATTGATAAAGTGCCAACACCAATCAGCATCAAAATCAAGTCTTCACAAAGTTATAGTGTCCTTATTTTGGCTGATTTAGGTTAACTCTATTTGGGATTAACTTAAAGGCATATTGTCTCAATTGGCTTAAATTGACTCAAAGGCAAACATGGAACGAACTCTTTATCTGACACCTTTATCTCCATGAAGAGCTGCAGTATCATTTGAATAAAAAAGAAAGTTTTCAGAATTGTAATGCTTTCTTTTCAAAGGATTTTGTAAATATGATTCTAATTTCTACTACTTTTTAACAGTAATCAAGAGCCTCCCTTCTCAAGTTCTTTAAACAATGTCTTTATTACCCTTCAATCAGCTTGTTTTTTTTTTTTTTAAAAAATCCCAAAAAATTTCAGATGTATGTCTAGAAATCCTTACCAATTTTTCACTGAGTTATTCAGGTTTTATTGACCCTTTGATAATGGATGTATGCTTCACTGACCTTTTGGCCATTCTTTCCAGAATGAAGATAATTGTCCACTAGAATACAAAACCCTTCCCCCAGGAGTCATCTCAATAAACTGTTTGTCCCAGACCTGTCAGCTATTTATAGCCAGTAATATTTAATTTTTTTTAATAATTTTTTTTGTTTTACACATACGGCATCAATGTAGGTGGATATGGAAAAATGAATCACAGCATGTAAGTCTAGCCTTGACTTTACTGATCTTCTAGGAAAAATAATATGTACACCAAGCTACTTGAAAATGTTTACTTACCTTGAAGATATAAAGATGAAGGATTCAGCTAAACCTGGCTAGAGTAGATTCTGTGGGCTCCAGGGATACTGAAGATTTCAACACGCTCCAGGAAAGGCTAAATACTGTACTGTTATGGTATCTGTCTGTTCACTCATTTCTTTTAAAATTCACTTTTATCCTTGAAGAAAAGGCCTTCCGCTAATCATTACAAGTATCCTAGTCTTTTTCAATTCTCTTCAGTTCAAGTAATTGAGAATCTCCCCTTACTTTACATTTTTTGTCAGAGACTGAAATGAGAATAAAGAGAAGAGAATGTAACCCCTATCTCTATTCTTCAAGATATTAAATTTATTGTATGAATTATGATTACACAGTACTATATATTTACAGAAAATTATATACTTCTCTATGTCTATTGATTAAAAGTAGCAATATACAGACAGATTTAAACTAAACAGATAAGAAAATAAGATTGTATACCGATTTCCTAAAAAAAATATATATGACGAATTTATAAGTTAAGTAGCCTCAAAACTTTCTGTGCTCATTTGCGAACTATGGTTATTCTGGAACCAATATACAAGTCCTCCTTTTTCACCATACATACATTGAATCCCACCCATAAAAACAAATAAAGTATAACAGTAACTCTTGAAATTATTAAGGCCTTATCATGTTTGGAAGTTATTTTCTTTAATATTTTAAAGAAAAATTAAGTCAAAAAGAGAGGGTAAAATAAAATTCTCAAGTATGTGTTTCAAAGATTAAACAACAGCAATGATCAGAATTTCTATGATTTATATGAAAATTAATTTGATAGGCAACCACATAGCTAATATTAATTGATGATAGTATTATTATACTTACAAAATTCTTATAGAGATTAAATTTTTTTGAAAGAACTCAGAATAAAACATATAAAGTAAAAATTCTCCAAGAGGTAAGTCTTACCGGGTCTATACTAGAAATTCATGAGTGCTTTTACTGAATATATAATACATATGAATATTTTGAAAGAAATATAGGAAGTAATGCAGAAAGAGACAGAAAACCTCCAAGAACCTTGTAATTGCTGCATTATGATCCTTGAATACCATAGACTGTAATTTTAAGTGATATTACTACTGATTTTAAGCCACAGCTAAGACTAGCAAAATAGTTCAAACTCATAAGGACAGAAAAGAGAAATAAGATTCAACATTTTTATTAAAAAAAACCAACACAACAACCCAAAGCCAAACAATTGACTAATCAGTGAAAAATCCCACAAATATATTTGTGCAATATTAACATCTTTGTATCTTTTTCTTACAGTTGTCCTTGAACATTATAACAATTATTACAGTTATTACATAAAGTGACATTATAAAAATCTCTATTACTACACTCTTTATTTATTCACTTTTTTCAAAGTAGCACGAAAGGATAAACTTGAATATTTAATTCATTAGGATAAGAAAAATCAGTTCATAAGTCTGTATTATATGCACACAATAAAATTAAAATAAAACCAAAACAAATAACAACAATAATGTAGCAATTTAGTTTGTGCCTAAGACTCTTCTTCTACTGGAATTTACTCTTCTACAAAACAACAAAAAGTTGTGAAACCTCACTTCTCTTGGCCTGTTTCCTGTGTTCCCTGACCATACAGCTACAGAATACACTGAGGCTTTGTAAATCTCTCAATATCTCCTACAACAGCTATGACATTCTACGAAATTTAACAAACTTAAGATTTTCAAAGAGATCATAAACAATTACTTTTCCTAACCAGGAATTGGTAACCACTCGTCGCACATTTCCCAAGTCCCTGAACCTCAGTGAAGTCCCTGTCACCGTAAAGGAAGATTAGGTAAAAGACCACTTGAGGAACATGAACATGCATAATTCCCTAGGGACTGAGGGAATTGGCTAATGTAGTTTCTAATCCATAGTCCATGGTGTTCCTACCATTGGACACTCAGTTTTCTTGCACTCTATTTATTCCTTTATATGGACAACTGAAGAAAATCTACAGCTGTTCGAAGTCCTAAAAGTCTAGTGCTACTTAAAGTGACAGAGAAAATAAGAATGATTTGCAGTTCTGACCTTTAATTTCTAGAGAAGCAGAGGGAATTTTTTTCTATTTCTTCTTGATCTGATAATAGTTTTGCTAGTAAGATTTTAAGATCATTATCTTTTTTTCTATTAATTAAGAGCAGGTGTTCTTTTATTGCATCTTCTTAAAAAAAAATTTCCTTCTAGTTTGTTATTTTTATTTTTTCCTGAAAGTTTTCTCATCTATTTCTTGAAATCATGATGCTTGGACTTTAAAAAAAAAACAGAAAAAAGAAAATATAAATAAGGGATCGGCCTTACAAAATGACTCAGATTAATGAGGCCAACTTTCCTCTTTATAAACTAAGTAATCAGCTTTGCACTTTATAATCCTATACCACAGATAGATCAATTACTCCATTTCTATATCAAGAGAGAAGAAAATAAGTCTATTAAAAAAGCTATGAAAGAACACAATAAAAATCCCTTTTAAATAATCTCATGTCTATTTGCTAAAATATCAAGAAAATGAACATAAAAGCCCAAACTAGGTAAACTTCAAACAAAGATATTAAGGTAAACTTTTTTATAATAACTTTTTGAATAAGTTAATATATGCATCTAATTATTGCAAAGCAAACTCACTCAATTCCTATAGAAGACAAAAACCATATGGCACCATCCTTTTTCGTGTCATATGATGTTGCGTATTGGGGGGAGTTCACTTCATTACGTTCATATACGGTCATCACCAGATGACGTTCACCTCCTCATGCTACCTTTATCTTACCTTTCTTTTAGGCATAAAAAGCTGTAGACACAAGTTGGATCAAGGGGAAAATGCACTAAACTATTTTACCCCAAAGACTAGGCATAGGTATGTTGCATTTCATATGTTGTATTGTTCAAAAGCACAGATGAATCATTTAATGATTTTATGATCCAATTTCCTCAGAACTGGGTATTAATTGCCCTTATTGCATTATATTTTCCCTCATTTCTCTGTGATGGTGCTTCTACGTTGGTTGTGTATACATTAAATTTTGACCCTGTTAAACTGATTGTGAGCTTCTTTAAATATTGCTGAGACTTATACAGATTCAACATATGTCCAAGGATAGTAATCTTTTTTTCCATGTTCTTTTTTGTTACAAAGCAATAGATAACCAAAGAGAAAAGATGAATCAAGTGTTATTGGTGTACAAAGAGAAGCACTCCCACCTAATGGGTAAAAGAGGGGCAGATCAAAGAGGGAAGATTAAAAAAGTATTTCAAAAAAAATCACAAAAAAAATGAACACAGGAGGCTTGGAGAGGCTAATGTAGACAAAATATTTTTTAAAACATCAAAAAGAGTGAAAAGAAAGACAAGAAATGTTACTGTAAAAAGATTATGTGGCAATGGGAAAGAAACTCACTATTTGTACTGCACACTACTCATTCCACAGTTTGAGGTTTCATGTTTTAGAACAGTTTTGTGAACATTTCTGAAGTTCACCAACTGAAACATGTTTCCCTGTCTTCTATATCCCTTTAATGCTGCAGTCCTAGAGGAGACTATAGACATGAAAGGCAGATTATTAGCAAAGCTAATAATTTAGTGGGTCCAATTTTTATTAGGAAACTAAGAGCTTTTTACTTACCTGTAGTCAGGGAAAAAAAAATGGATCAAGAGTGGTATATGTGCTTTCACACAAGTATAAATAGAATTCAGACATCATACATTAGCCCATTTTCCTGTGTTATAGCACAATGTTCCCTCAGTTTGACCAGAGGGCCATTTTCAGTCTGCCATCTAAAGGACAGTTGCTTTAATAATTACTCTTTGAATGGAAGTTTGGAATAGAAAAAAAAGTTCCTTATCTAGGTTAGAACTAGATACATAGGACATTTATAATGTCATTAAAAACAGTTTATGCAGATATTGTTTCTTTTTCTGTTTATTTGAGACTCGGAAGTGCTGGTCTCCTTTGTTAAGGGTTAATTAAATAGACCACCAAACAAAACCAAAAACAGAAAAACAAGAAAACAAGAAAACATAGCCATAGAGAAAGAGGCAGTAGAATTTTAAGAAAAAGACTGAAATTGATAAACAGGAATGAGGAAGATATTTCATCCAGTAAAATGGCAAGGTGAAATTAGAAACAACAACGATGTTTCTATCTTAGTTTAAGAAGCCTTGGAAATAAAATGGAGAATTAGCAATTCTGATTCAAGATATGAAAACAGACCTTACAGAAAATACTAATAGCAGTAGTTATACTTGGACCAGAGGTATTGAAGGCTCAACTGTTAAGAAAGGAAAGAAATAAGGGAAAAAGTAGTAGAATAGTAGCACACATGAAAGAAGTGTCTCAGCATTAAAGAAAAAAGAGGTAACAAGAATAGAATTAAAAATATGTGAAATGTCTATTCTGTGACAATAAAAACTTAATATTTCCAAGACAGAAAGTCTGCTCTGTATCTCCAGCATTGACTATAAGTAATAATATCTATGGGAGAAAGAAGGAAAAAATAGAAAATACAGGGAAATTGAAAATTTTAATTTCCTAGAGAAAGCACAATATAATTTATAGATAGTTCTGGAAAACAATTTTTAACAGCGTTTTCTGTAAAACAACCAACAGACCAACTGCAAGGCTTACTATTTTTATTTTGGCAGTGAGTATCCTATCAAAGCAATAGTCATATATACTGAAATTGAAAAAAAGAAGTGGTTGTGATCACACCGAAATTCTCATTTTAGTCGAAAATAGATCTATAATTTACTGCTTCTATTAGCAATATTGCAGAAAGGAAAATTCAGATTACTTGAGGAAACAAGTAGTAAGGCTGACAGAAATTGAGACTGATTAATATGATCCCTTTTGGAAGGGGCAGAATAGGGCAAATTAAGCTTCAAAAATTGTTTCCTTTCTAAAATTAAAGGAGATCTGGTCTTTGAGGTTTCGGTACATTACATATTAATCATATTTTTTTAATCTGTCAAACTCTTCATATGATTTTTTTCTGTCTTAATCCTTTGCACATGCCTACCTACTTCTTCTGACATGGATGATAGTATTTCAGCAAAAGGGAAGAAGGAAAAAATGGGTTTTTGTATCACTAAAATTGTTTTTTCTGAAGTTTGGTGATAAATCTACCTTTATTTTCAATAGTCACAAACATCTGAAAGAACTATAACATTGCCTTATCTTAGATTAAATTGCTATAGATTAAAATAAAAATAAAGTGTGCATTGAAAAAAAATGCATGAAAAGCAGGTTTCTTACTTTCTAGCATCCTTCAGGTATAATGTTACAAAATTTAGATTACTACGACACTAAGGAAAATAACAGTAGTTGGGATTTTTTTATCTTTTGTCTTCAGAAAGTCTTATTGTAGCTTATAGTTCTGGATAGTTTGTGGTCTCATATTATGTAGGTCAAAAACTATTAGCTAGTTGCTTGTTATTCCACACTTTGTTGAACAAATATCTGAGTTATTTGGTTTCATAACTCAGGTAGCCTCTATTAATCTTATATTGTACATTCAAAAAAAAAAAAGTTATCTCTTAAAACACACAAGCCACAGTCCTCAAAATAATACACTCTTTATAAAAAAGGTTGCACTTTATGTTTGACAGTAATTTATTAATTACATTAAAAATTCCTGAATTTAAGTCATCTGTAGATCCATAAGAAATTAATATAAGAAAAATTAGCTGGTGTTAATTCAGGTGTTACTTTATGTTATTTTGAGATTATTTTTTTAAGTTATTTGACAGAAAGGCCAGAAAAACTTCCTGTCTGAGATGAAACGGGAAGAGCAAATGCTGAAAAGTAATTGCTCACACAATATCAAAATGTAGTTAACATTGAAAGGTGAACTTACGAAAATGTAGAACAATCTTATTTTAGAACTTAAGAGTGCCAGGCATGCATAAACATGATTCTTCTGAAGTATTTAAATATTAAAACGTCAAAATCCTTCATTTGACAGTGTCTGACCTTTAAGCTTATCTGCTTTTAAAATACATCTTACCTATCAACCAAAACTTTAATCACTTTCCCATTTCAGATATTGAAAGAATTATTCCATTTAAATCAAGCAAAGGTCATCTTTCTTTGAAATATAGATTACTTGCCTGTAGTTTTTAAACAAGTGAAGACTGGAGAATAAACTCAGGAGAAGCAGCTCTCTCTCCATACTGAGAAAGTACTGAATCAGCAGTGGAAAGGATTAAACATAATAACATATATCTCCCAGAGATTGTAAGGTCCAGCCAAGAAATAAAACGCAATTCAGTTTCAAAATATATGAACTTCATATAGTAAAAAAATAAAGAAATGAAATGTTATGTTCTTCAGTCTTTTCGAACAACTTCTTAAAGCTCAGTTAGATGAAAACAGCACCAGAAGCATCAAGAGATAAGAGCAAATGGGTAATCTGTCAGAGACCATCGAGATTAATATAAAGTTTTCCAACCTTTAATTAATTACATACTAAGTAAATGATCAGTTTCTCTTAACTCTTATATATACAGCTCTTTTACTAAAATATTGCATTAGATGTTAATGCTTGGCCTCGAGCATCAGCAAAATTGAACATTTAAGATACATTCACTATGTGATTTCTAACACTCTGAATGTCTGAACATTTCATAGAGAAAAATAACTTATGTTATCTAGTCTTCTAAAATAAAATATAGCAGAAGAGCTACCTCTAGGATTTACTCACTTGTGAGAATATGAATTTGTAGTTTATCTGATCTCATATATTTGAACATGAAGTTGTTTTGAGTAACACACTAAACTAACACTCTAACATTAAAATATTTAGAATTATATTTGAAATTATAATTTGCTTTTTTTTTGATTTTGCATTGTGAAATCTATGGAACAGAGTACAAGATGGTGCCATAGAAGTAACTGACTTCACCATGAAAAAAGGTTTTGCCCATTTTTCCTACAATGAATATTCTACAATGATGGGTAACAGTCATTCCTTGCATGTGCTTATGTTTGCATTATGCAATATGTTTGGAACACCAACTTGAGAGTATAATAGACTTTTTGAAGTTGGATATTGATGCACAAGATAGTGTGTTAGTCCAAAATTAGGAACATTAAATAAAATTGCTTTACACAACTCTTACAGAAGTGTCTTTTTTTTGTTGTTTTTCCCACTGTACTGAACTAGGAATATCACCTCTTTTTACTTGATTCTTTTTTATCATTTTTTTCCAACTTTCTAGACTGCACGATATGGTGTCACAGAAGCCTTTACTTCTAACAATACAAGAAAATTAAAAGATATAGCAATGAAAAATTGGAGAAGTTTTTAAAATTTACTGTTTAACTCAGTTTGGAAATATCTATATCACCTTACTCTAACGTTTGGAAAAATAACCCCACCCACGAGTTAATAACTTCAAACACCGCAAATTACTATCTTAATGAGAACAAACATATATTAGACAGGATTTTTTTAAAGATATTTCATCTCTAGATCAAATTTCAGTCTCCAGTATTTTTCTTAAGTACTAGTTGCTACAAAGTATTTGTAGAAGTCCATCTAAGACATAGCATTTCGTAGTTTTAAAATATAACCAGTTTTCTTAGAAAATAACTTCTTTTCACAGAATCACAGAATCAATTAGGCTGGAAAAAACCTCAGAGATCATCAAGTCCAACCTATGAATGAACATCACCACGTCAACTAGATCACGGCAGTGAATGCCACATCCAGTCTTTCCTTAAACACCTTCAGGAGCAGTGACTCCAACCCCTCGTTGGGAAGCCCATTCCAATATCTAATCACTCCTTCTGTGAAGAAATTCCTCCTTATGTCCAAACTAACCCCCACTGATGCAGCTGAAGACTATGTCCTCTCATCCTATCCCTTAATTGCCTGGGAGAGGGTGTTGATCCCCACCTGGCTACAACTCCAGGTGCAGCCTCACAAGTGCTGAGTACCAGGGAAGAATCACTTGCCTGGTCCTGGTGGCCTCACTATTCCTGATATAGGCAAGAATGCTGTTTGCCTTCTTGACTGCCTTGGCACACTGCTGGTTTATGTTTAGCTGACTGTCAAGCAGAACTCTTAGGTCCTTTTCCTCCAGCTGGCTTTCCAGCCACTCTGCTCCCAGCCTGTAGCATTGCACAGAGTTATTTTGGCTAAAGTGTAGGACCCAGCACTTGGTCTTTTTGAACCTCATGGTCTTGTCCCATCTATCTAGCCTTTCCAGATTCCTCTCCTTTTCTGAGAGACTTTACAAATCTGATAAAGTCCATTATTTTTTTCAGATAGAATAGATTAGATTCTTATAATGCTGGGGCACACAAAAATATACATTATATCTTCTTACGTGTAGGTTTTGGTATTTTGAGTAGATTATATCTCTCCTGAATTTCAGAAGACATGTATGTTGTTATTTTGCATGTTGAATGAAGAGTTCTAGCTTTAGACTGTTGGTGGTAGCATGCTTAGAATCTCTATATGAGATAAGATACAAAGTAGAAATCGAAATCAAAGATACAAACAAAAAAGTTTTTGTGTTAGTTTTGGCTGCAATACAGTTTATTTTCTTCAGGGTTTTTGGTTTGAATCTGTATTTTGGGTTTGCACTGGAAACAGTGTTGATAACACAGGGATGTTTTCCTTATTGCTGAGCAGTGCTTGCACAGAATAAAAGTCTTTTCGGCGTCTTACCCCACCCCACCAGCAAGGAGACTGGGGGTGCACAAGATGTTGTGAGGGGACACAGATGGGACAGCTGACCCAAGGGTTATTCCAGATTATATGGTGTCATGATCAGCTTTTAAGGTTAGAGAGAGAAAAAGGAAGGGAAGGACATTCAGAGTAATGGTGTTCATCTTCCTAAGTCACCCTTACATGTGATGGAGCCCTGCTTTCCTGGGGCTGCCTGATCACTTGCCTGCCCATGGGAAGTGGTGAATGAATTTCTTGTTTTGCTTTGCTTCTGTGTGCGGCTTTTGCTTTCCCTCTTAAACTGTCTTAATCTCAACCTATGAGTTTTCCCACTTTTCCCTTCCAGTTCTCTCTCCCATCCCACTGGCATGGAGTGGGCAAATGTGTGTGTGGTACTTGATTGCTGACTGGGATTAAACCACAACAGGTTGAAAGCTAGAAATCTTTAATGCGTTTCTGATATTTCTTGAGGTATTTTCCTGTTCAGGATAGTAAGACCTCTAATCTGTTGTTCTCAACTCTATCATTGTTACAGAACGTACTAGTTATGTTTTAGGTTTTGAGCCAGCGTAGGTAATTATTAGAATTCATGATATAAGATATGTCTGTGTACAATTAAACTCTCCAAATATTGCAGGTTAAGAAAAAATCAGTGCAGAGATCACTGTAAAATGAATAAAACCATCAGTAATAGAGTAGTATTGGACATTTTTAGACAAGAATGGACAGGTATTTTTGCATTGGTAATAAAGTTCCACAAATCATGAGGAATATAAAGCAATATTTCTTTGACCTAGTTTTCATAGACTAAATCAGTACCCATAAAAACCTTCTCAGTTTTCAAAGGAAAGTTTGACTGAAAAAAAATCTGTATTTTTAGAGAAAAGTTTATCTTATCTGCTGTGATTAAATTGGTTGCGATTGCCTTATGGTAAGGATGACTTAAAATATATGCTCCATACAGTTAAACTGTTTCACTGTAACTATATTGGCATTACTTTTTATTGTTATCCAATGTTTATCAGTTCAAACATCAGTTAAGACTCCATGACCATAAAAAAATCTCATCCTAATTCAGTGTTAGGGAAGATTTAAGCACCGAATATGTATCGGCCTCATTAACCACCAGCATGCCTGTAATAAATGTGGATAGAACCTTCCTTAATCTTCGTTCGCAAAGCCTAGCTATGATGATGAATGTATATATCCCAAGCAAATCTGAACATTCTAAAGTTTTCCAGACTCAGAAAAAATTATTTTATCAACATAGTAATACTGGAACTTGGTCAAGTATGGCTCTGCTCTCAAAGATCGGACATTGTGCATATGCACACAAAATTTTGGAAATACAGACTGAATATTATATCCTATTATGTGAGTACCAATAGCTTGTCATTTAATTATCACTAGTCATGAAGACAATGACTTACTTGTATATGTAACCTTAATTTTTCCATTTTATATCTTGTGAACCTCAAGCTATAGAAGCTTTTTACTTTCCTTTTTGCATACTGTTTTAATAACATATGTAAATAAGAAAAAATCTAAATATTGGATGCGTGCATTATTTTCATCTTGCAAGTTGTCCAATTTTTCATCATCCAAAAGGCATAGAAAATATGCGAATATTTAGTAAATAGAGACATTAACTTAACAGAAAACAAATCTTTATTGAACAACAGAGCTCATGAAGTTTGCAGTATGCATAATTGCTCTGCTAATACTGACACATTTTAGACTACTAATACACGTGGTAAAGGCAGATCAGTCAATCACAGTAGGTGAATCAAAAAGTATTTTGCAATTACACAGGTTAAATTTCTTTCTTATGTATTCACCAGTATATTTTTCTTTAACTTTATTGAATAGAATTATTTAAAAACAGGATATGTTTTTGTCTTCTTGGCAAAACATGGAATTTTCCATACTTCTGAAGAGCTTCCTGCAGCTATAGCTCATAATATATTCTGATTTTTAAAAATATATGAGCTACAAGCTACTCTAAGAATTGTAATTTTATAATTATCCAGGTCAATATATACCCTGGTGTAGATCTATATGTCACTCACATAAAATGCCCAAGTAAAAGCACAGCTAATAAATATGAAAGTAGACCACATAGGGAAAATATAAACCATGTGTTGCTGATGTAATTGAAAGCGTGACACAACCTCTCCTTCCATAGCTACATAGATTTTATGGTTCGCTAAAGGGTTTGAAATAATCAATATGTATACACTGGCTGTGGTGGATTGACCCTAACCACTAGCCAAACACTCCCTCCCTGCCTTCCTCTGTCTCTCCCCTGTCCTACAGGTGGGAAAAGAAAGTATAAGGAAAGCAAGAAGACTCCTGTATTGGGATAAAGACAGTTTAATAGTAAAAACTGTGTACACAAGCAGAGCGAAATGAGGAAATCGTTCACCACTTCCTATTAGCAGGAAGATGTGCTACTTCCTGGAAGGCAGGGCCAAAGTGTGCGTACAAGTTCCTTGGGAGCACAAACACCATAACCATGAATGTCTTCTCCTACTCCTTCTTTCTCTGAGCTTTTATTGCTAAGCACAATGTCATGTAGTATGGAAGATCCGTTTGGTCAATTTGAGTCAGTTATCCTGGTTACGTTTCCACCCAACCTGTAGCGTCACCTCAGCCTATTTACTGAAAAGAGTGGTGGTGGTTGTGAAGAGCAGGTGTTGTGCAAGCACTCTTCAGCAATGGTCAAAACTTTGGGGTATTATCAACACTATTTCAGCCACAGATCCAAGGCACAGCACCACAAGAGCTGCTATGAAGAAATTCAAATTCATTCCAGATAGACCCAGTATGCTACTGAGTGAGGTGGGAAAGGGGAAGAACATTTTTCCCTATATGATTCAAGTCAGTGTTCTATATCAAATTTCAAGCGAGTTTGACTAAGAAGGATGGATCTTCAGAACCATTTTTGTCTATTTAGTCTCAGTCTAAACTACAGCTAATAAAAGCTTCTTACACAGGGCTCTAGCTACTTCAATCTGTCGGTCAGCATTAGTTATCAAGTGAGTATTGCTGAGTACACCATGTTCCAGTCATGACCTAATACCCCAAATGTAAAGAATGATAAAGTAGCTGGCTTCATAAGCTCATTACTAGGCAGAGATAGAGAATGTCAGTAAAATGTTTTATATATTGGCATCTCAAATAGTCTGATGAAACATAAACAATGTATTTCTGTGATAAAAAAAAAACTGTTAGTACTATGCTTAAGAGTCAGGAAATCTGATTTCTGATTATACTGGTGCTAACTTTCTAATACTGATTTTCTTTATCATTGGTCAAAGCATTAAATTCTCTCAGAATTTAAATTCATGGAATACCTCATGAAATATTTAACCTCATAGTAAGAAAATCCTTACTTATGGAAGTCAAAATTATAATTAACCAAGGTAAACATATTTTATATTATACCAGTGTTTCTGTCATAATTTTAAAATTTGGCTACCTTTGTTAAATATTTTATAGATACATTATACATTAGATATATGATATATATTATACATATAATATATAGCAAGATATAAGTTACTTATTACTACATGAATAGAATACAATTAAATTGACTATAATGAATTATGTATCTAAAATTAAATATATATATATGTTTTGTGCGTGATACCATTATCAGTGAATTTAGTCAGTCCTACTTTCTAAGGACTTTCTACCTCCTAAGATATTCTGCAAAGAAAATAAATAAGCATCCTTGAATGGCTCTGAAATACACAGCTATATTTCTCTTTTTCTATTCTCACACATGAATATGTAAGTTTTATCACAGTTTTATATTTGTAATTATTTTTATGTTTGATTTGGTTGTATTTTGATTTTTCTTTCATGTTTTTTATATTTTTATTTAAATGTAAGAGGAAAATATTAATGTAGTAAAAAATTAAAAAAAAATCAAAGAATCTTTGTTTCCATATTTTTATATTAGACCATATAAATAATATTATGTCATTTTAGATGGTGTGGCTCCATGATTTATGATGTTCTCTTTAGATTCCAGGGGAATGTTGTTAAAAATTTAATGTCTTCTTTAAAAGAGATTAGAAACCACTTAGACTATATGTTTTTATGATGGGAAAAAGTAAAGAAAAGCTCTAATAAACAAACCAGACTCAATTCAGTTAAATTAATTTATTGCCAGTTAGCAAAATTTTAATATATGATTTGTGTAATGAAGGGAAAGATAGGTAATTTAAATAAACACTTTAGGAAATGCCTTTCCTCCCGTTCCCTAGGTTCAGCTAAGTGCAACACATCTCCTCTATTCCTAGCATGAATTCTCCTTGTTTTCATTACATCTTATGCTCAGTCCCTCCAAGATACTTTGGTGAACAATGGAAGACTCAGAAGGTTGATATTGGGCTCTAGTGGATTCTTTCTGCTGCTTCCCACTTCTCGCTTGTTTTCCTCAACTTGTTTTTCTTACTTGCTTCTTAACGCTCCTCTACTTTGGCATGGGCTGCCAATGGCTGTAGTCCTTCAGCAAAAAAAAAAAAAACAGTAGATGAGGTCTTCTTGAAAGAACAGGAAAAATTCTCATGGTCACAGGCTTTGGTCCCCATAGGGGATATCTACTGAAAGGACAACAGAGCAGTATACAAATAATCTAGGAAATTTATGGACTACTTTGACAACAACTTCCCGACAGAGGTGATTGAGGAAGAACTATACATTGTTATGGAAGTAGTGGGCAGCGTTGGATGCAGTGACAGCAGAATTCAAGATTTTGAAAGCAAGGAGCAGGGCAAAATGCAGGATTTCAGGACTTTCAACAGACTTTAACCAATTCTGAGATCTATTTGAAAAATTCCATGGGGAATCTTCTCAGAAGTTCAAGAAAGGGTAATGAGAAGTTCTGAACCTTGGGAGGAATAAACCCAGGGAACAAACCAGCTGGAAAGCAACTTTGCTCAGAAGGACCTGTGGGTCCTGGTGGACACCAAATTTAACATGAGTCAGCAGTATATCCTTGCAGAAAAGGTTTATCATGAAAAGCAGTGTCAACACCTCAAGGAAGGTGATACTTTCCCTTTATTCATCACTGGTGAGGCCATATATAGAGTAGTGTGCCCAGTTCTGAGCTCCAAAGTACAGAAAAAAATATAGACTTCCTGGAACAAGACAAGGTCAGAAGGATGATGATGGAACAAGTATCTTGCATATGAGGAAAGGCTGAGAGAACTGGAATTGTTTAGCCTGGAGAAGACTCAAGGGGAATCTTATCAATGCATGCAAATATCTTAAGGGGGATGTAAAGCATACGAAGTCAGACTATTTCAGTATCACAGTAACACGACAAGAAGCAATGGAAACTAACTGAAAGAAAAGATGTTCTGTCTGACCATTGGGGAATGTTTTTTCACCAATGAGAGTGACTGAATGCTAGCACAGATTTCTAAGGGAGGTTGTAGAGTCTCCATCCTTGGAATTGTTTGAGACCTCTGGACATGGTCCTGGACTAACTGCTATAGCTGACCTTGTTTGAGCTGGAACATTAGACCAGATGACACCAAAATAGGTCCCTTCAGGTGTAAATCATTTTGTAATTCTGTAAAATAATTCTGTTGACATTGTTTGTGAGGTTACATGAATAATTTCAATAAAATTAAATCAGTACACTATATTCAGTACACAAAATATTCCCATTCTCTTTATTTCTTCTTGAAGTTATTGTACCAACAAAATTTGTTAATGTTATGTACTTTAAAATGCAGTTTCAGTTAATAGAAAAGGTAAAAGTATCTCATTCTTTGGTCATTTAAAGTCTGAGCCATTAAGAATATCAATTTAAATATACATTAAATCAGTTTAGAAAAACAGTATTTGCAACTGTGTAATAAAGTAATATTTTCAAAGCTACAATTTATAAATAAGACTATTTTCCTCAGAAATTATGTCCCATTTAGAAGGAATGATTGTAAACTCTTACTGTCTTGCTTTTCTTTGTTTTTGTTTTTTTTTTTTGATACAGAGCTTCTGAACATGTAATGTATTTTTACAGCAAGTGGCCTTGAGACATGAGAAAAATGGGATACATTAAGTGACTGTTCATTACATTACCTTTACAAGAAGCTTGTAACAGAGCTTTTGAAGGAAAGAATGGCACTAATCGCAATAAAAAGAACAGGAGAAAAAGATTAACAGTACCACATATCAGTATGCTAGTGTAATTTCCAAAATGATACAATACATGAGGAATGCAAAAAGTGATAAAAAATATCTTCTGCAGGCAGCAGGTATCCCAGTTGTATTCTTCCTTCTTCTTTTTATAAAATCATCTTTATTTTGTTGTAATAGTTGTGATTAAAATGTAAATTCATAGTGGCTGTTTGGGACACACATAATTTTCCATATTATCAAGCAATAGTGCAAAACTCACCTCGTAAGGATGCAAAAATATGAATGGGCATCAATGTCAGAATTACACTGAATTGAGTGTGGAACATAAAGTAAAGAACTCTCCTGAGAAGCAAAGGTCCCCAATTCAGAAAAATCATTGAAAACAGTCAGGTGTGAAGTGAATGAAAAGTTCTATTACATTTTTAAGAATTTACAATCCCTTACTGATTATGTGTCTGAGAAATATACAAGCATTTACCAAATACTCTAAGAAAAAACAGAGAATTGTGACAGAGCTATTACTGAATAAGATGGAAATCTTAAACAAAGAGATGTATTCTCCAACAGATATTTCCACCAGAGTTGTTTATTTTTCCCCACAGATAACTATAATCCGAAAACCAAATCTTAATAAATGTATCTTGAAGGATATGTCAAGATACAGAAAAATGTACAGATAATAACAAATAGAAGAAATGGTATCACAAGTAGGGTAAGTAGTATATACTGGATTTATTATTATATTGATTATATAAGATAATATTTTATAGTTTAACTCATTTCTCTCTATTGAGCACACACATCAACTGGTAGTCCCTCCTGTTTTCCATCCTGAGAAACACTATATACAGCATAGTATATGGTATGTATTGTGTACAGCATATATAGTGTATAGGATGTAATAAAGTGTATATAGTAGTATATATTCCTTCTTGAGAGTAATGTGCTGACTGGTTGTTTTCCATTTATTTTCCTTAGATGTTCTAAAGATGGCAGTTAAATCTCCCACACTGAGATTTAACACACACAAATGAGATATATGGTGTGTCAGTATGAGAAAGAACCACCTTGAAGCCAAACAGAGATTGTGCTGAGATTAAAATGTGCTGAAATCTTCAGCTATCAAATGAAAGGATTCCCAAGAGTATGTCATAACGGTGAGCTGTCTTGATTCTTTGCTATTAGTTTGATCTTGCGAGTGAGAAAATTCAGTCAATGTATGTTATTCTAAACTTAAAATCTACAGTATTTATTATTTGTTCTGAGTTTCGCTGAGTATATATATAGATATGACTGTATATATACTTTGTCTGCCTTTGCAAATTAATATTGCTCTCTAGACTTAAAATGACACAAAGTATGAACTCTTTGGAATTCAGTCTCTTTATCTCCCATTTGCATTTGGGGGTATATATCTTTTTTTTTTCTTTAATTATTTTATGTTCTCAAGTTTTATGGTTTAACAGAAACTTGAAAATAGTAATAGCAGTGCACTTAAAATGAACACAAAAAGGAATCATCCATTGCTTCTTGATCCATTATTTCAAAAAACAATCCATTATTTCAAAAGTCAATCCAATATTACGTTCACTGCTGCCATTACAGAAGTCTGCTTTTTTCCCTGTCTTAGCAAAAGATGACTGCACAGCTAGTTAATAAAAGTTTCAGAATATAAACTGAAGAATAGTTCTGCTACAAGTGAAATAAATTTACTCTGCTAGCAAATACAGAAATCTTTATCAATGAGCATGTGCACATTGAAAGAAGTTTAACCTGTCAAACCAAATTTGTCATCTAACAACTGAAAAAATTCCCAAATAAATTACAAGCTGAGCTACATAACCTTAGTTTTCTTAGTCTAGAATCAAGATAAATAACAAAAGAACATATTTGGTAGCACTGAGGGAAGGTGGGGTGTTGTTTTTTTTATATTTTTTAATAATCCATCTAAGCTCTTTTTGCATTAAGTAACACATGAGATTGTTGCTGGACCTCTTCTATTGCCTGTATCTTTTTTCATCCTGTTTCCAAAATAGTAAGTTTCTCAGTTTATTTAAATTACTGGGAATGCAAATATCTATTTCACAAATCATGTACTTTAATATTTATTACAAAACCAGCTAAGGGACTCAGGAAAACATATTGGAAGAAAATCAACTTCTGTAGCCAAGTTTCTAAAGGATTACAAATTGAAGGGCAGACCAGTCAAAATATTCAAGGGCAAGTCTTTCATCTAGAGGGATCTAAGCAGGCCAAAGGAATGAGCCACAAGGATTGCAAGTGGATTGCAAGCTGGGCATGGGCAACGGTGTACCCTGGCAGTAAGGAAGGTCAAGAGCTACCTGGGCTCCAGTAATAGAAACATGGGCAGTAGATCGAGGTAAGACCACTTGTGAGACCACATTTAGATTTCTGTGTCCAGTTTTGGGGCCTGTTAGGAGAGAAAATATGATGATAAACATGGGTGAATTTCGTGGAAGGCCACCAAGCTGGTCAGGGACTGGAAAACTTACCCAGTGAGGGAAGGCTAATGGAGCTGCAGCCTGGAGAAAAGATAACAGCAGGACCTAACAGCAGCCCTCCAGCTAGGGAAGATGTTTTTAAGAAGACCTTAACAAGAAGACAGAGAGGCTCAACACTGGTGCATGTTGAGAAGATGATAATTAGCAGTCATACATTGAAACAAGAAATTGAGCCTGAGTATAGAGAAACTTTTCTTTATGAGAACAGTCAGGCACCACAAGAAGCTTCCAGAACATCTGTGCAGTCTCCATCCTTGAAAGTTTTTAAGACCTAGACAGATCAAATCCTAAGCAGCCTAATCTGACCTCACAGATGACTGTGTTTTTCCATGAGCCCATGTTATTTCCAGCATTTTGCCTCAGAATGCATTGAAGTGATAGGGCCTCCTAGTACTATTTTGTGAGGAAAAGGAAGTAGCCTTTAGAATATTTGTTTGCATGGTCTCAGAGAAATTAATTGTAACTTCATTGCAGAATACAATCATAGAATCATAGAATCAGCTGGATTGGAAGGGACCTCCAAGATCATCAAGTCCAACCCTTGATCCAACATCGCCGTGGTTACTAGACCATGGCACTAAGTGCCACATCCAGTCTCATTTTTAAAACCTCCAGGGATGGAGAATCCACCACCTCCCTGGGCAGCCCATTCCAATGCCTGATTACCCCCTCTGTAAAGAATTTCTTCCTAATATCTAACCTAAACCTGCCTGGCACAGCTTAAGACCATTCCCTCTTGTCTTACTGATAGCTGCCTGGGAGAAGAGACCAACCCCCACCTGGCTACAATGCAGCAGTTCAATGTTCCTGAGGTCCTAGATTTTATGAGACCTTTCTTCTTTCTGGTTGGTGGAATTAAATTAAGGATTAATCTAACACCACAGAGCCTGGATAAAATTCTAGCACACAGAAATGCAATTCCAAATTCCCCATTGACTTCAAGGGAATATTTTTTTATTTTTCACATCTAAATTAATTCAGGTAGACTGCAATGGAGAAACCTAAATATGAGAAAATTCTAACATGTATTTCTCCACAGTTTATGTATGCATTGCAAATGACCTTATAAAATATTGAGAATATTTTATTCTTAATGGAAGAAGTTTAGAAAAGTAATTGTTTAAATACTGGGGGTTTTTTCTGTTGTGCAAACAGGTTACTTCCTTCACTCCTATATTCCTGTAAAATTACAGAACTGTTCTCTCTTCTATTTTGTAAAAATATCATAATTACATGCAGAGCATCTTCTACTTTAGGTCTTATTCTTGAGACCTAAAAGTGATTTCAGAAACTCTAAAATTTTATGCATTATTTATAAATCCCCAAATCTCTCCAAAAATATTCAAGTACTTTTATGACTTTGAAGCTCCTGCAATGATTTTAGGATATAAAGCATATTTTGGATGCTTGTTATGTCAAAGCTATTTATGTCAGAGTCAATACTTATTTTCACCTTCTAAATATAGTTTGTAACACAACAAACTGATCACGATGGTCACAGAACAAACAGCAAACACAATTTACTTTCTTCTCAAAGCTTTACTGTGATTATTCAATCATTGCAAAAAATATCTGATGTCTCTATTTACTTTACAAATACATCAATATGAAAATAAGAAAGTTTCCATATTAACATTCTTTTCTCATTAGTAGTTCTATTACTCAGTCCATTCATAACAGATTTAGCATTAAGTAAAATAGGTTTTGACAAAATTTTTATTTTCAGAAATCGTCTTTGACATCATGGATTAACTGAACTGTTCAGCAACAGTTGCAGATTTCCAGTCATACCTTCAAGCTCTGACCTGTCTTTAAAAGAGATAGGATGATTCAAATTGCAGTAGTGTTTTTGACAAGTATAGTACTGAATATCTAATACAATATTTAAAAGCCTATGCCTCTGAATAAATCTAAATGCTGACAATATTATTTTTCTCTCATTTCTGTTGTGATTGATTGAGAAATACAATAGCAAACACTTTCCAAAAATATTTAAATGTTATTAAAAATAAACAACAACTAAATCCCAGGTAACTAGTATCTCAAAAGTTGAAACCAGTTAAGAAGATTAAAAGTTGTTAGATTGCCAAGAACATTGTCATCACTGCTATTTAAAGGTAAGAGTATGGTGTTATGGGATAGGACAAATATTTCAGATGACTCTGGACATCAAGAATGGTTCTTTCTCAAAGCTAAAAAAACATATTTTACCAAATATATATGAATATACAAATACTTTTAACATAAGACTTATTGTGTGAGTTAAAATGTGATTTCAAATAATTTCAGAGAATGTGTTTCAATACTGTTCAAGACAAAAACACTGAGGTTTTCTCCGTTTTTTTTTCACCCCTCTCCAGTTCACCCAACTGTCTCTATTATCATGCTGTCCTTACTCATTCACAGAAAAATCAAGAAGGGTTTTACAAGACAGGTAGGAAGAACAGTTGGAATGAGCAAGACTATGTACAATTAAATTACATGCTGAATAAAAGTCCAACACCTTCAAATTCATTGAGGATGATGGAGGAGAGAGTCTGAGAGAGCTGAGGTTGTTCAACTTGGAGAAGAGAATGCTCCGGGAAGACCCTACTGTGGCCATTCAATAATTAAAGGGGTTTTATAAGAAAGGTGAAGACAGAGTTTATAGTAGGAACTGTAGTGATGGGGTAATGGTTTTAAACAAAAAGAGTGTAGGTTTAGACTAGATATAAGGGCGAAAAAATCAACGATGAGGGTGGTGAAACACTGGAACAGTTGTATTTCCTCAACTTGTATACAACACAGCGGGAAAATTCTGAATAAAGTAAGATAACATACCAATTCTTTTTGAAATGGTTTGGGGAAAAAACCCTAGCCAAACAACAAAGAAACAGAAATTATGTATTATCTCTGTCCTTATCATGTCCTTGCACATATTTACAGTTTTATTTGCTGTTTGATATTGTCATCAAAACCCAATGATCTGATTCCAGATATCAGAAAAAAAAGATACAAAAATTGTAATTCTCCTTTTTTGTCCATCAGTGCAGTGAATGTTCTTACATTAAATGATGCACTTGCTAGCTATGCAGCATCTTCATTCAGAGAAATGTTGTATCTGTCCGTCGATGTAATTATCTGTCCGTAGATGGAATTATTTTTGCTTTACATCATTTTGTGACATACACATAATAAAAATCTTTATTTTTGATAACATTTCTTCCAAATATTGATACCACAAATACCATGTAATACATGTACTGATCATCACAGTTCACTAAAATCACATTAAGGTTTCCTTTGAATTTACAGTGGTAAGATACCATAAAACAAACAAAAAAGATAAATACATCTCTCTACACCCCCACTCCCTTTCTGGAAACCCAAAGAAACAAAGCTCTTTGATTTTAGTAGTTCTTACCTTGAAAATTTGCAGGGTATGCTTCAACTCTTTACTTTCTGTGATCCTTTTGCCCAGCACTCTACCAGGTAATTATGACTCCAGAGGACTGATGTTATTTTAGTATTCAGTTATTAAGAGAGTATTCTAAGGATTTATGGATTTTTAAACAGCAGTAGGGTACAGAAAAGATACCTGATTCACACTGAAGTAAAGCACAAACTTAACCAAATGCTTTTGATCTCCTGTAAAGGCCTTCAGAAATTAAATCTGAGAATAAAAAAAAAGACCAACAAAACTATTCTCTTTTAGTACAATAGTTTTAGACCATCACTATTAACTATTACATATACTATATCTCAGAGCAGATGACTTTGAAGGACCTCCTTATTAGAAGAAACAAGGACACTTTTTTGATGTTAAACTGATTAGTGAAAAATTGAGGCACCTCACAATATTGATCTTATCAGTACTTCAGAATATAAAATATCAGTTAATTTGGGGGAATAAGAATAGATTTTAATTTTTTTAAATATCCTAAATGTAACACAGGTATAATGACATTGTTCCAATCCAAGTATTTTTATACAGTTTGTCTTTAATTCTTGCTTGTGCCATCCCTATCCTAAATTAGAAGTCTTTTTCCCTCTTATCTTTAAGGTCTCTGTTAAGCCTACAATTTCTCTACCAGTTTCTCTCTTATTAAAAAAAAAATAAATCTACACTTTAATTTTTGTTTGCATTTGTATTTATTTTTATCTGTGCTGTAAGTGGGTTGCAAAAAGATAAATAATGAGGTATGTTTTCCAGTATTTATAAGAAAACGCTTTCACAGTGTTTTTACCGTTACTCATTTGACTCCTGAATACCAGTTGTCTTCTTTCAAAACTTTCTGTAGATTGTCAGACTTATTGACTGTATGACTGTATCTGAGACCCCTGCAAAACAGAAAAAAATATTAATTCCTGACTTTAAGTGCTTTTCATTACTTCTTTTTTATATATTCTGTAGGTTCTTACTTAGAGAAAACAAAAAATCTGAAGATAGCTAAGGTGTTAGTTGTGCAAACAAGCTGTGGTTCAACTAATTAGAACAAAAAGGAGTGCTGACCTTGACTGATATTTTGACAAAGAGAGTGCTGTGTTCTCAAAGTGGAAAACCACTTAATGGTCTGCATGGTTTACCATGATTGAAAATAATCACAGAATTATAGTGTGTGAAATCAAGACATCAGGTCAGCAAAATCCTGGGAATTCTAGTTAGCATCCAGCAACACCAGGAGCCTTTACAAAAAAAGGCTAATAAATGGGAAATGCAGAGAATTCAAAAAACTGAATCGTGTGAGTGCAGTCCCATTCCTTCATCACTAATAGTTAATGTAGTTCATGAAATCTTAGTTTTTCCAGAGAGATGCATCAGAGTAATTTAAGATGGATTTTAAACCACTATAGGTTTAAGCCACTAATTTGAGGGATAATGTGGATCCCATATTTCAGTATAGGTTAATTGGATACAATTCTGAAGCAATAAAAAATAAAACCTACTGGAAAAGAAAACTGTCTCCCTAGAGAGCTGAAATTGATGAACCAATCTGCTTTTAAGAAGATATAAATTAACTTTACACACTCTATGAATACAAACAAGAGTGAGAGGAGAAACTTGCATAACAGGATTAATCACAGAATAACGGAAAGGTTTTGTTTGGAAGGGAAATTAGAGATCACCTAGTTCTGACTTCCCTGTTATGGGCAGGGCTGCCACCCACTAGATCAAGTTGGTCAAGGTTCTATGGAAACTGGCTTTGAACAATTTCAGGGCATGCACAGTTTCTCTGGGAAACCTGTTCCAGTGTCTCACCATACCCACAGTACAGAATTTCTTCCTAAAATACAATCTAAATCTCTTGTCTTTTAGTTTAAACCCATTCACCCTTATCCTATCACTGTCTGCACTCTTTCTTATAAGCTCTCCTACTTTCTTATAAGCCCATTTTGAGTACTGGAAGGCTGCAATGAGATCTTCCTGTAGTCTTCTCTTCTACAGGCTGAACAACTCCAGCTCTCTCTGGGATTGAGATCTCCATCTCTCTGATCACCTTCGTGAGCCTACTCTGGACATGCTCATACAGGTCCATGTCTTGTGCTGAGGACCCCAGATCTAGATGCAGTACTCCAGGCGACGTCACATGAGGACAGAACCACCTCCCTCGACCTGCTGGTCACTCCTCTCTATTGCTGCAGCCCAGCATGTGGTTGGTCTCCTGGACTGCAAGTGCATATTGCTGGCTCTTGTCCAGCTCTTCATTCAGAAATGCTTAAGCTGCCATTACACAGTCAGTACTCCTACAACACGGTGCAACTCTGGCAATTTAATTATGTTATTTTAGTACATCCTCTCCAATTTTTACATCTTCTGTGCATATTGCACATGATTTCATCACTTGCAGTTGTAATGGAAATATACTTAATCTGCTGTAACCCACATCTGGGCTTGTATGTTGTAGGAAATACTATACCAGAATCTACTAGAATCCTCATCAGGACGATGAGCTTTTCAAGACATCAGGCAAGTGCAGTGGGTAACTTAACCTGAGCTGTCTTTGACACCCAGCAACTTGGTAGAGTACGCTGCTTCTCCTGTTCTGAGTGAGTGCCATAACAGATGGAGTCCAAGTCATGGACTAGATGAATTCAATTTTTATGAACATTTAATGCATATTCATTCAATGGGGGTAGCCCTTAAAAAAAAGGATTGATATTACATCAAAAGACAGGGAAGAAGGTCTTGGTTCATGTATTGGACAGTGCAGGACCTGAGAACGATACAAATGATATGAAATAAAGGGTGTGGATTGTACTAGATCTCAGTAGGATTGGGTTTCTTCTTAGCAGATTATACAGCTCTGTGTTTTTGTTAGTAAAATGTTGATAATAAATGCTTTTTCCTTTTCCTACTTTGGTCCCCCTCCCAGTAGGAGGTCCCCCTACTTCAGTAAGTAGGCTGAGTGAAACAAAACAGACAAGACAATGCTTCTTAATTGACCAGAGAGATATTTTATATCATATGTTATGGTCAGCGGTAAAAGCTTGAGTAAGTGAGGAAATTCATTGTTAACTGTTACATGTATAGAAAACCCAGATTTCCAGGATGTGGCTAACATCTCCTTACTGGTGGAAGTGAAGAATTAAATCCTTCTTTGGTTTGATTGCACATGAATCTTTCGTTTCACCTTTTAAACTGCTTTTGCGCCAAGCCATGAACTTGCTTGTTTCTTTCTGATTCCTCTTCTACCCAGTCATTCTGTGGATGCTCAGCTGCTGGGTGAGGACAATCCACCACAGCACCTTAGTAATAAAAGTAACGATTGCTTTAAATATAGGAATATGGGATTTTATGAATTACATTTTCTAGTATAGAGACCTGAGAAATGAGTTCTTTTTTGCATTTATTCATGCAAAAGTCCCATTTAAATATTGCTGAACATTAGTCTTTGCAAGCATTGAATGAACACAGTTAACTCCTCTGGGCACCTCTACAGCAGTGATGGTGCCAAATCAATCAAATAGAACTCTTCACTACAGTCCCTTATACAGTTCCAGGGCAAGGCAGGATAGGAAGTTACTTCAGGCAAATTTTTTAACAAGTCATATTCTGTAATTCTCTTCTGTTGTCATTCTTTTTAAGGTTCACTAGATTTTGTATTAGAAAATAACAGAGACATTTTTTTTTCCCAGGTTTCTAATAATAGCCTGGATAAGATGGAACTGTACTATCCCAGTGAAGGATCAACCTTGTAAAAGATCTACTATGGCCATTCTGAAAAACTGTGAGACCCAGGAAACAGAAAGGAAATCTTATCAACCTGTTCTCAGATATTTTTTTTCGTGGATTAATGTAGTTAATCATTTCACCACCAGAAATATTTCCTGATCGCATCGTGTTTGGGGCTTGTAGTACAAAACTGAAAGAGAAGTTGGTTCACTCAGCAGAAAAAGAGTCATGTTATTATTATGTTTTGAAACTCATGCATACTTCTCATCTGACTGTAGGTGCTTTTGGAGCAGCGACTGAAAATTTTGTGTATCAGGATATAGAGTATTTTAAACTTCATTATATTTTTTTATGATACAGAAGAAACGTGATCCAAAACAATGTTTTTCGTTTGTTTTGTTGTGGTTTTTGTTTGTTTGCTTAGTGTTTTTTTTATAGTGAATACATATCATGTGTTATTTTCTGCTGGAGCAAATTGTAAAGAACTGGATATCCAAATTCAAAATACAGATAAAACTTACAAGACTAACTATCTGTGTGCTCCTTTTCAAAGTTGAGCATAGGGGAAAACTGAACAGTTCCTAGCTCCTCTTTCAGTACCAAATGCAGGTGTGATAATGGCAATTTACTATAAGTGGAAGTAAGCGGCAAGGGCTGGCTGTTCTGCATAGGAAGAATGAGCTGAATACCAAGAGTCACACAAAAACTCAGAGAATTGTCCTTGCCTTCAAGAATTTAGGATAAAGAGCTAGAAAGGCAGGGTCAAGATCAGGTCTGGCAACAGTATTCCTGCCCAATGACAATGAAGTTTGCCATAATCTGTATTTTCTCATAATTTTTTTTTATTATCTATTTTTAAAGTTTTTAAAGTGAATTTCATTTTAATACGTCATGATAATAATTACAGTTACTGATTATAAGGCTACACACTATAAATTTTTTAAATTATAATTCAGACATAGAAGAAGTATTCCAGACTCAGATTTTTATGGCATAGTGTCTAAACCCTGCAATATTGTGGATGGACTTTTTATTGTTTAATTATGCATGTGTGGTAGTTGATCCCGGCTGGACATTGGGTATCCACCAAAGCTATTCCATCTCTGCCCTCTTCAGCTGGGCGGGGGGAAAAAAATAACAAAAGGCTAGTTGGTTGGGATAAGGACAGGGAGACATGACTCACCAGTTACTGTCACAGGCAAAACAGATTCAGCTTGAGGAAATTAATTGAATTTACTACATTCAAATCAGAAGTGCAATAAAAAATAAAAAATCATAAAACATGTTCCTTCTCCCCCCCCTCCTTTTTTCTACAACTCAACTTCCCTCCTGATTTTTCTGGTTCTTCCTCCCAGGTGGCTCAGAGGGACTGGGAGTGGTGCGTGTAGTCAGTTCATCACATGCTTCCTCTGCTGCTGCTTCCTCCTCACACTCTTCCTCTACTCCAGAGTGGGTTTCCTCCTGCAGGAGGGAGTCCTCCACAAACTTCTCCAATATGAGTTCTTCCCATGGGAAACCATTCTTCACAAATTTCCCCAGTGTGGATCCGATCTACAGGACGCAGTCCTTCAGAAGCAGAGCGCTTCAGTGTGGGTCCCCTTCAAGGTCACAAGTCCTGCCAGCAAACCTGCTCCAGTGTGGACTCCTCTCTCCATGGGCTCATAGGTCCTGCCAGGAGCCCTGTTCCAGCGCAAACTTCCCACAAGTCTGCCTTGGGCTTCCACATTCTCCAGCGTGGGATCCTCCATGGGTTGCAGAGGGACATCTGCTTCACTTTGGATTTCCATGGTCTTCAATACCACTGCAGGGGGATCTCTGCTCTAGTATCTGGAGCACCTCCTCCCCTTCCTTCTTCACTGACCTTGGTGTCTGCACAGGTGTTTCTCTCAAATATTCTCACTCCTCTCTCTGGCTGCTGTTCAGCAGCAGTTTTTCCACTTAAATATGCTATCACAGAGGCACTACCACCATTGCTGCTGGGCTTGGCCTTGGCCAGCATCAGGTTCATCTTGGAGCCAGCTGGTATTGGCTCTGTCAGACATAGAGGAAGCTTCTGGCAGCTTCTCACAGAAGGCCTCCATGTAGCCTTTTCTGCTATCAAAACCTTTCCATGCAAATCCAACACAGCATATTATCAAAAGAGAAAGCAATACTCCAAACATGGAAAAGATAAAGTGATACAAAAGATAAAGTGATACAAGCACCAGCATTCTGGAAACTGTTTTTTTAATCTTATTTTCATGGGGCTTATGGGTATTAGGGATTCGCAGAATGACAGTGTTTAATTTATGCACTAAGAATGAGTTAACGTCAATATTGTAGTAAGAGTGACCAGATGAAATATGTCTGTATCCTAAAATTCTGGAGTACAGAAGCACAACTAGTATAAAAATTCTGGTTTCCCTTTGTAGATAACTGTATTTTGTTGATCCAGTGTTTCTGAATAATGACAAGAACATTTGAAATAAAATTAACACTGAAATGATAGTACTTAACATTTTATTTGATCTTGCAAAATTAAAATTCTTAGTGATATCTTTCTTGGGAAAAGGAGGAAAAAAGTATGCAACTAAAGGAGCAAGTCAAATGACATCATGTAAAAGTTCTGCAGTTTCTTTATTTTCCACAGTATCTCTGTTTTCTATAGTTAGCATTAACTGGAGGTAACATTTGAAGAATTTATTTCCATTTGACAAGTTAAGAATATATGAAGTTATGATTTCCAACATGGAAAAGCAACAATTCATGAGCCTGAGAGTTTCTTAACCTTCACTTTGAAAATATGAAGCTACAATAAAATCTAAAATCTTCCCTGAGTCCATAGGCCTAAGGACTGAATCTCACTGCAAATGAGATTCCGAATATCATGCTCCAGTCATGCTGCAGGAAATTTCTATTTTTAGAAATCCCAGACTTTAAGACAGTCACTTTAGAGGAATTTTTAAAAAAAAAAAAATTCTGACAAATGAACAAATAATTCCCCCTATCTTTTTACACAAGAAACTTTGAAACAACTCATTGGCTTTTCTTTTGAATATTTTACTTCCATTATCTCCCAACTCCTTGCTATTAATCAATAAATATTTTTAGTAGAATCAACTCTGCAAGGACTGTAATCAGTCTTGATAACAGCACCATTTAATGTGCCAGTATATAATAAAAACAAGCAGACATTGCAGTACTGCTATTGAAAACAATATTTGAATTATGATGTCCTTTTATTTTTGAGGGATTTCAGCAAACTTTTATTAATTATTAGGCTAATAGGATGTTCTGTAGCACTTTTCAAATGTCATGTTGTTAAACTTTTTTGAACTAATGCCGAATGTTGCAAAAAATCCTGAAGAGCTAAGTCTACAGACTAGTCTACAGCTATCAGATTTTCATTTGACATACATATATCATATTGCAATGCAACAAGGGAATGAAATTAAATTTGCTTCAGAATGTTAACTCTCATGATCTATTACTCTCCTAAGAATACCAATGGATGACAAATTAGGAACCTGATGACTGGGAGTAGGAAAGTTCTGCAAAACGAAGACCACGTGTGAAGTTTTCTGGAACAGTGGGACCTCTTTACACAGTATTATGACCAAGAGATCCCTACTGATATTTGTTGGTTGTCTGTAACTTTTAATATAGTTCTTGAATAATCTGGTATAGGTCCTAAGTCCTTAAATGTAACTCTTATGATTCTCTCTTCATCTTCTTTCATGAAGTGTGTTATAGTTGCTGTTTAAAAAAAAAAATTGTCTGCTTCTGCATGCCAATAAAATCTTACATGTGTATATATATATACATATATATATATATACATATATATATGCTGGACAGTTTAAACCAAAGGAGCAAATCCTGCTATGACAGTTTTTCTCCTTCCTGTTCTTAAAGTGGGAGAATTTTATTAAAACAAAACAAAAGCAAATTAATTCTAGAGACAGAGGGTAAATACAGCAACCATTTGGATGGGTTACTTATAGCTCACTTACCTGTAGAATCATAAAATGATTTGGGTTGAATGGGAACTTACAAATCACCTAGTTCCAAACCCCAGCCATGGGCAGGGATGCCACCCACTAGATCAGGTTCCTCAAAGCCCCATTCAACCTGGCCTTGAACACTTCCGGAGTTGGGGCATTCACAACTTTTCTGGGCAACCTGTTCCAGTGCCTCACCTCCCTCACAGTAAAGAATTTCTTCCTAACATCTAATCTAAATTTCTCCTCTTACAGTTTAAAAGCATTCCCCCTTGTCCTATCATCTGCTCATGTAAAAATACATCCTACTTCTTACAAGTCCACATCTTTCTCATACTGAAGACCCCAGAGCTGGATGCAGTACTTCAAGTGGGGCTCTCACAAGGGCAGAATAGAGAGGGACAATCACTTCCCTCAGCCTGCTGGCCACTCATCTCTTCATGAATGCCAGAATGCAGTTGGCTTTCTGGGCTGCAAGTACACACTGTCGGCTCACATCCAGCTTTTCATCCATGAGAATCCCTAAGTCCTTCTTTGCAGACCTGTACCAGCAGGTGAGGCAAAATTTCAAACACTGAAAAACAAGAGAAACAGAAGTTTAACTAAACATCAATATTTGCACGACTATCAAATATGGTGTTTATTAGTAGTGTCTTCATGTTTTATACTAGAATTGTAGCTACAGAGTAGAGTAGCTACAGAAAGTCAGAGATAATTTCAATACCATGTATCCAAGTAGTATGATTATTCTGGATTATATCCAAATGTTGATAGTAAAATAGAATTTAGATATTTGGAGGTGATGATATTACACTAAAGATACAATGTTATATCTATAAAAGAAATGTTACCTAGTTATTTTTTGTTGGATTGTAAAATATGATGATATTTCCTATCATTGCTTGAAAATATTCCATAAATTTAAAGCTATTTGATATCATGACTTTTTAATGATATTTTGCAGGGGAAAAAAAAGTAAATTTATTGTAAGATTTATAAGCTCATACAGGCAGAGAATAATAATAATAAATAAGCTTTGTTGCTACAACTGAAAAACATCTGTTAATTTCTTCAAAGAGAAAAGAAACATTAATAGTTAAAAATGTAATATATCTGTCTTAGTTAATGAAAAATATACATGTTTCTACATCATTTGTCTACTAAGCTGGTGATATCTAATTCAAGCATAATCAAATATTAATATCCATTAATATTAACATAAACTATAAATATATCTTCTTATACAAAGCCTTCAGTTCTAGAAGAAATTTTCACTGTTCCTGCTGATTCCAGTCAAACATTTAGGACTTGATCTCAACACACTCTTAAGTCATGGGAAGAATCCCAACAAGATCAAAATGATTTGAATTGAGTCTTTTACTGACACAGAGGTATTCCACTCAGATATGAAAGTTTTTGACAAGTCCGATGTACACAGAATTTTTCCTGATGAACTTTCTGAAAAGAAACTTTGGGAAAGTAGATTTTTTTTTCTGTGCAAGAAACAGAACAATACAAAACGTTCAGCTAAAAAAGAAAATTGTATATTCAGAAAACTTTTTTTTCTCACAATTGAGTTTGTAATATTTCATTTTACTTGGACCTACGAAAAGAACAAAACGAATATTTTGTTATATTTGAGTTTTATAATCAACATCTAAATTACTGTGTGGTGGAAGTTAAGTGACTACAGACAAATGTTCTTTGTTTTTTTTTAATATGTGACCTTACCCCAAGTGCATGTAAGTATCAGAATAGAAGCTTACAAATGCATTTACTTTATGAATCATATTCTGCCCATAAGTCTACTTAGAATCCTTTTATCATTACACGGACTATTTCATAGAATCATAGTATCATTAAGGCTGGAAAAGACCTCCAAGATCATCAAGTCTAAACTTCAATCAAATAGCAAAATGCCCACTAAATCATATCACAAAGTGTCACATTTACTTGTTTTTTGAATGCTTCCAGGCATGATGACTCCACCATTTCCTTGGGGAGCCTGTTCCAATGCTTAATCATTCCTCCAGTGAAGAAATTTTTCCTAATATGCAAACTGAATTTTCCCTGGTGCAAACTGAGGCCTTTTCCCCCTGTCTTATTGCTAGTTGCCTGGGAGACAAAACTGAACCCCACTTCACTACAACTTCCTTTCAGATAGATGAAGAGAGCAATAAGGCCTCCTGAGCCTTCTTTTCTCCATACTAAAAAACTCCAACTCCCTCAGCTGCTCCTTGTCAGACTTGTGCTCCAGACACCTCATCAGCATCTTCTTCTCTGGAGATGCTCCAGCATCTCAATGTTTCTTATGGTGGAGAGCCCAGAACTGGCCACAGGTTCAAGGTACAGCCTCAGCAGTACCAAGTACAGAGGGACAATCACTTCTCTAGTCCTGCTGGCTGCACTATCTTTGATATAAGCCAGAATTCCATTGGCCTTCTTGGTCAGCAGGGCACACTGCTGGTTCATGTTCAGCTGGTCATTGACCAGCACCCCCAGGTCCTTTTCCATTGATGTCCAACCTGAATCTTCCCTGGTGCAGCTTGGAGCTGTGTCCTCTTGTCCAGTTAGTTGCTAGTTGCCTGGGAGAGAATTCATGGGCAGTGGAGAATTCACCACTGTCCTCTGGGGTCAGCCAGACAGCCATTTTGTTACCAAGCAAAGATTGTACCTGTATAAGCCATGGGCTGCCAGCATCTCCAAGAATATGCTGTGGGAGGCAGTGTCAAAGGTAGACTACAAGTCTACTGAAGTCCAGGTAGACTACAGTTATAGACTTCCCCTTATCCAAATCTGTGTCACTTTGTCATAAAAGGAAATCATATTGGTCAAGTAGGATCTGTCTTTCATAATTCTGTGACAGCTGGGCCTGATCTTCCTCAGCACTGAGGTCAGGCTGACTGGCCTGCAGTTCCCCAGATTCTCCTGACCCTTCTTGTAGATGATCGTCACACTGGCTAGTCTCAAGTCAACTAGGATGTCCACAATTAACCAGGACTGATGATAAATCATGGAGAGTGGCTTGGCAAGTGTTCTACCTACTCTGTCAGTACCCTTGTATGGATCCCATCTGACTCCATAGACTCGGGAATGTCTAGAAGGCACAGTAGTGCACTAACTACTTCCTTCTGTATTACAGCGTGTTTTTTCTGATCTCCATCCCTATCTTCCAGCCCAGGGGTCTGGGTACCCTGAAGATAACTGGTCTTTCTGTTAAAGACTGATACAAAGACTGTATTAAGTACTTCAGCCTTTTCCTCATTCTTAGTAGCAATGTTCCCCCCACCACATCCAATAAAGGATGCAGATTCTCCTCACATCTCCTTTTTGTTATTAATGTATTTGTCAAAACCTGGGGTTTTATCTTTTACAATGGTGGCCAGATTGAGTTCTAGCTGAGCTTTCACCTTTCTAATTTTATCTCTGCATGACCTGATGACATTCCTGTACTCTTTCTGAGATGCGTGCTCCTTCTTTTAGAGGTAGTAAATTCTCTTTTTTTTACCATGAAACACAGAAAAAATTCCCGGTTCAGCCAGGCCTGTCTTCTTCCCTCATAGCTCATCTTACAGCAAATTTTAATGGCCTGCTCCTGAACCTTGAAGACTTGTTTCTTGAAGGATCAGCCTTCCTGGACTCCTTCGCCATTCAGGACTGTTTCCAAGAGACTCTGTGAACCAGTGTCCTGAATAGGCCAAAGTCACCCCTCCAGAAGTCCAGGTAGCAGTTTTACTGACACCCTTCCTTACTTCACCGAGAATTGAAAACTCTATCATTTTGTGTTGCTATGCCCAAGACAGCCTCCGACCACTACATCTCCCGAAAGCCCTTCTCTGTTTGCAGACAGCAAGTCCAGCGGGGCACATCCCCTTGTTGGCTCCCTCACCAATTGAGTCAGGAAATTATCTTCCATACACTCCAAAAACCTCCTAGATTGTCTCCTCTCTTCTGTGTTCAATTTCCAGCAGGCATCCAAAAATTTGAAGATCTTCATGAGAAAAGGGCTAGTGATCATGAGACATCTGTCAGCTGCTTGTAGAATGCTTTGTCTGCCTCTTCATCCTGGTTGAGTGGTCTATAACAGACTCCCCCAAGGATATCTTTGGGGCTTTGTTGCCTTTCCCTCTGGTTCTTATCTATAAAAACAAAACCCTCTCAAGCACCATCACTGAGCTCTATACATTGAAATGCCCCCTAACATACAGAGCCCCACTATGACCTCTCCTTCCTTGCCTATCCACTCTGAAGAGCTTATAACCAACCATTCCAGCACTTGTGAGGGTCATCCACCACATTTCTTTGATGGCAACTATATCATAGCTTTGCTGCTGTCAATGGCTTCCAGCTCCTCCTGTTGGTTGCCCATACTATGTGCATCGGTGCAGATCCGCTTCAGCTGAGCTACTGATTTCACCCCCAAGACTGGCATGTTCCTCCAAGGCTCATTTCTAGCAAACCTGGTCTTATCCTCTTCCCCATTCAAACCTACTTTAAAGCTCTCTCAATCACCCCCATCAACTTGTGGGCTAGAAGTCTTTTCCCATTTGAGATGGGTGACTCTGACCTGTCACCAGCAGGCCTGGTGTCATGTAAGCTGCTTTATGATCGAAAAAGTCAAAGTTCCACCGATGGCACCAGACTCTGAGCCACATGTTAATCAGGCGCGTTGTCCTGTTCCTTTCAGTATTCTTCCCTGCTAACAAAGGGATTGAAGAAAACACAACCTGTGCTCCTCTCCCTTTAATCAATCACTCTGGGGCTCTGAAGGCCCTTTTGATTGCCCTTGGACTTTTCTCTTCAACCTTACCACTGCCAACCTGAACAACCAATAGTGGATAATAACCAGAGGGCTGAACCAGACCAGGCAGTCTCCTAGTAACACGTCTTTTCCAGGCCCCAGGAAGGCAGCAGACTTCCCTGTGGGATGATGCTGGTTGGCATGCCAAGCCCTCTGTTCCCCTTAGGAGGGAGTCGCTTATTATGATTACCTTTCTTTCTTTCTTTATCCCAACAGTTTATAATGCTTGTGATTGACTGACTTGCCGTAGGCAACGCTCTGGATGGACCTTCACCTGAATTATCATTTGCCTGGCCCTCAGGTTCCAGAGCCTCATACCTATTGTGTAAGAGCACCTGGGAAGGTGAGAGGGGCTGAGAGGGGATTTGTCTCCTGCTCTAATAAGGAAGCTGTTTCCATTCCCCTCCTACATCTCTTATGTCTTCTCCTTCTTCAAGGAGAGACAAGAGGGTATGGGATCCTCTGGTCTTTGATTCGTCTGCTGCATTTTTCTCAGGTATAGTAGGGTGTGATTCCACCAGTCTATTTCCCTCACACTCACAGATACTTCTCAGTCTTTCCACTTCCTCTTTCAGCTCTGCCACTAGGCTGAGCAGGTCATCATCCTGGTCTCACCTCATACAGGTGTTGTCTCTGCTGCCCTCTGATACTAATGACAGGCTCAGGCACTCCCTGCAGCTGGAGACCTGGATAGCTGCATATTTATGTGGGAGCTCTCTATAGGTTGCCACATTCCTTCTGGCAACAGCTTTTGAGGAGGTGAAAATATAGCTCGGTCTGTTCTAGCTGGGTAAGCAACGACTGCTAGTTGAGTTCCCCTCTGGTGCTGGGAGGGTGCCTGTGCCCTCCTGTGAGAACTGCCACACCCTGCCTTGTTTGTTTGTGCTATTCACCACGCTGGAGAGCCACTTAAATAAATCTCCAGCCCTTGCCCCTGGCAATGCCCTCACCACGTCAGACTTGCTTGTGAGCGCTGCTGGTTCTTGGTGGGTCTCTCTACTTAGGTTCCTCTGATTCCAAGAACCCCCTGCTTGGCTCATTCTAGTGCTCAGCTCCCAGAACTTGTAGACACCACTGCTGTTGCTGCTGTTGGCTGCTAACCTCACTATATATATAGACCATTCATTACTTATTTGACATAACAAAATAACAAAGGGTTATTTTTTCCCTGTGGTCTAGTAATCTTTTCCCACATGTATATTTTTATAATTGAACTATCTGTAGAAATTTCATTCTCAAATATTAATTACGATTTTTTTGGTGTTATTATTTCATTTACTGTGCTTCCTTTTCCATGCAACCTGAAGTTTATCTGTGCAAAGCCATTATTGAACTTACTGAAAATGTATTTTACTTAAATTTAAATTTTGAAGTGTGAGCAGGAGAAGAGACAGAGTGATGTTGGCTGCTGAATATAGGATCTGAAGATGCCCGAACAACTTTCATGAATAAAAAACAGGAAGAAAATGAGCATCCTCCCTCCTTCTCCCAAGTACTTCAAAGTGTTTTCAATAGATAATCAATGCATATGTCAAAGGTAGATAAAAGGCCGTTAATTACTGTGGTTTTTCTCCTTTAAATTGTCAGTGATTCCACAATTACTTTGGTTTATTTCCACTAAAGGTAACCTTTGTCACTATAACCTGTATCTGGTGAAGCACAAAAACTCCAGGCATCCACTCATTGTCTCGTGTATTCTTCAAATTCGAGATTACTAAATTGACCTTTTGCTTTCATTAAATATGGACTCTTGAAGTAAGCTTTAGAATAAAATTCTGTTATATAGAAATTACTTCTAGATTAGGATGGCTTTTTTTTTTTTTTAACCACCCAGAAAATTGATCCTGTACATCTGATCCAAATCAGTAAAATGTGAAGGTTTATCTCATTCAAAATAGATGAGGATTTGACTAGACAGGTTGCCTTTATTATTGTATCTCTAGAATTTCTAATTATCTATTATATATTTTGTGTGGTGGTTATATTCTTCATTTTGATTATTCCCTACAGGCACCCAAACAAGGATATCTTCATCACTCTTCTTTCTAACTTTATACAGCGTATTTAATTCATTTCTTTTTCATTTCTGTCACAAAATGTTTTGATCAGTTAAATGATAAGCAACTTTATGAATCTCAGTTTTTTAGGAAAACAATAGTATTTTCTAAAGTGTTTCTATCATGGGAATACAATTTTAAGACTCAGTAAATAATTTAGGCTTTAGGATTTTTTTACTACATCAAAAGATGATGACAGATTAATAAGAAATATGCACCTAAAGAAATCCCTCAAGGTTGTTTCACTTTGAATAAAATTTGCCTTCCAGAGAACTTTCACTTCAACTAGCTCCCTTATCACAACCCAAAACAAAATAGATAAAACAAGGGTGCAGAATCAGAGCACGTATAATAACTATAATTCAGATATCAATAAAGATCTGTAAGGATCATGAATGTATCTAAAATGTGACAATAATTATAACCTTTGAGAATATAATTGATTGCAGGTCAGTACAATGTGTTCTAATTCGGCTACTTAAAAATGTCTTTGAGGAACTAGTGCGCTGGAGAAATTCAGTAGAAGGATTTCAGGAGGAATAATGCCATGTGTGGAGACATTCTGGGTTCTGAACTGGCTGGAAAGCAACATGGCTCAGAAGGACCTGTGGGTCCTGCTGGGCACAAGCTGAATATCAGCCAGTAATGTATGATCGTGGCAAAGGCAGCCCAGGCTCCATTAGGAGGGGTGTTGCCAGTGGTTGGAGGCAGGTGATCCTCCCCCTCTACTCAGCACTCCAGGCCACACCTGGAGTTCTGTGTCTTGTTCTGGGCACCCAAGAGAGATATGACCATGCTGGAGTCCAGCACAGAGCCACTAAAATGATGAAGAACCTGCACCATCCCTCCTAGGAGAAAAGGCTAAGTGAGCTGTGACTGTTTAGACTTGAGAAGGCCCAGAGGGATCTCATAAATGTGTATAAATACTGGAGGGGCAAAGGAAAATGGAGTGAGACTCTTAATGGTGTTCAGTGGCAGGTCAAGAGGCTATTGGCACAAAGTTTAACACAGTAAATTCTTCTTAAACATTACAAAAATCCTTTTTCACATTAAGGGTGTTCAAACACAGGCACTAGTTTCCCAGAGAGAACGTGGAATCTCCATGTGTGGAGATATTAAAAACCCAACCGAACTTGCTCCTCAACCAGCTTGTGCTAGCTGACCATTTTTTGAGCTGGGAGTTTGAACTACATGATCTAACAAGGTCCCTTCCTATCTCAAAAATTCTCTGATATCTTAATAATCTAACATGACTGTAATTATTTTTGATAGTTCCAAGTAATTTTCTAATAAATTTAATTTACCAAAAGTGATTTTAAAATCTAACTTTTATTCTTAATACCTATGATACTCTTTGAAGCGTTAAAACTTTGGGGCAATTTGCAAGGATTTAAGGATGTTTACTTCATAAATGTAACAGAACTTCTGTTGAACCTTCTTGCCTGGGAAAAGAAAATCCCAAAATACAAAAATATTGTTAATAATTCAGTATGCTTTAAACAATAACATGGCTTGATGGTATGCTTTACAGAACTGAGGTACATTGAAATTGAGTGATTTAGATGAAGCCTTTAAATATAATTTCCTAGACAGGTATCTCTTTTTTTTTTCCTTTTCTCTCCTATTTCTTTCCTTGATCAACTTTGAACTTGAGGGCTCATATGTCACCTTAGGAGCCCACAGGATACCTCTTTAATCCAGTGAAATGCACTAACAGACTCTCTTTATAATTCTAAAATGTTTCTAACACCGTTATCGTTCAAACTCTCCTCCAAGTTAATTTCATCCACCTAATTGAATACCAAAAAAGACCATATTTGGTTAGTTTGGATCCACCTCCACATAGCACGTAAAAGGAAGATTCCTATATAATGCATACATGTAGGAAGCTAACCTGATTCTCATGCTATCACAGCGGTTGCTCTGTATAGTTCCTATATCCATGTAGTACAGTATAGTCACTGAGTTGTCTGTTGTTTACTAACTGGTGTACATCTGAAAGTGTAGATGAGACTCAGGAGCTGAATCCAAGTATATAAATGATGCAAAACCCTAGTATTTTCTGCTGCTTTGAAAAAGTGCAAACATGTCCTTGATTATTGCCTCCAAGTCACAAAAGGAAACTGTTCTGGTAGGAAAATATTCTTTTCTATAAGTCACTTCCACAGTCTTGTAAAATAAAAGTAAAAAGCATACAAGGAGGGACTTTCAGGAACATATCTATCTAATTCATACTTCTAATTGTGGCCAAATTTCTACTGAAAGTCCTTTAAAATTCTGTTAAAATTAAGTTATTTTTGGCTTTAGAGATATAGTTTTCAAAAATTTTAGTTATATTTTTTAGATTATGCAAATAAATCTGCTTAATTTCTCATTTACCTCAGGATTCTCCACAGTGCTAATAAGTATTACTTTGTAATTTCCATATTCACTTAAACTGGCAATTGAGATGTTAAGCTGATTCATGCTTATCCTAGCAAAAAGAAAAAATCAGTGACTGGCTTTGAATCTTTTGGTAATGCTGCAGGAAGATTTCTAGCCCAGTATTTGCCCCCTTCTTTTTCATCCCCTTTTCTTTTGTGTCAAAATACATTATTACAGAGTGCTGTTTGCTTCTGTACAAGTCAGCAAAAAAGAAATTGCATAGCCCACACTGGCCTCTTTTCTTTGCATTAATTATGTCAGTTTTGATTTGTTATTTTTCAGAATGTTTCAAGCCCTGCCAATTTGAGGGATTTTATCCTTATAGAAATAATATTTCTTTAATTTGAGAGGGCATATTAAATTTTTGCTATTACTTCTAAACAAGTGAAAAAACCAGATTAATATTGCAATGTTGATTTTTATCAAGAATGTATTATGCAAGATACTGTATGAAAACATGTCCTATGTTTGGGATAGAGATTGTTCATGAGTCTATATTGAGATTTTCTTATTATTAATAGAGTAGTTGAAGACCAGTGGTTCTCAATTTGTTTACAGATAAATATTAGAATTTAGTTACATGGATGTTAGCTGACAGAAACGTATATAGTAAAATAAATCCTGTAATGTATTGTACACACATAGGATATATTTGATTTCAGTCATATTAATATATCTATCTTTGATACATTTCTTTATAGTAGCTTGTATAGGCTTTGGAGATTTTTCTTGATTACTTGTGCTGAAAACGGTGTTGGTAACACAGTGTTGTATAAAGCTTCTCGTCACTAAACACGTACTACCTGAGTGTACCTCAATACACTTTCTCAAGTTTTTAGCCTTTCTTTATTGAAAATCATCAAACATGCAGATCATCTCTTCTATGCACTTTGGAGTTGTGAAACAATGAGAAAGATTTTGGTGAGAGAAGCACGTTCCAACAGCAGAAAAAAGTGATAGAAACTTCTGATTATATCTGTCAGCTGATTTAGATGTCTAACTATTCTTCGATTTTGGTGCACCATAACAGTATTTGAGTAAGTTGTTCAATAAACTTTCAAAAAGTGCATTTTACTCAGCTTTTCTGACAATCCTGTCTTTTGATATAGATATGAATGGTACCTCTATGACTGTGTAAGACTCTCCAATCTTGCAATTTGCTGGCTTACATGGAAAGAAATTCAATCACTTTATTATTCACAGTGGAAGTTGAATGGAAAATTTATTTCTTGATGTCAGTTCGCTCATTTCATGCTTGAAGTACTCTATACTTTATCTTTGAAATGAAGGTGCTAGACTTGGAGGAAACAGCACAAGCTGAGTAGTTTTAAACTCACTAGTTAAGACATGCTTATGTACGTACTTAAAAATGTTAGTTATTACCCAATGCAGTACAAGAGAAGTCCATCTGGGTCTAAATCAGATATAAATGCTTCTACAAGGTTCAGCTGTGTGTTTCCAGCCAGATGGACAGGCTTACACAGTTACTGAGCTCATTTTGAGGCTGTTTTTTCAATCAAATGAACAATTTTGTAAGATAATAAGTTTGAACTGAGTCTTCACGTTTCCTATCTAAAGCCATTGACCCATGGGTGAATGAGAGCAAATAAGTTCTTCAGTAAGTAGGAAAAGGAGTAGCAAATGTAATTGAAACAATGCTTTCCTTACATTTGTAATGATTAACCTAGTAAGCAAGAATCAGTGCCAAAGGGATGCAATGATTTGTGTCAAATTGCGAGGAAAAAGCAAAATTCATTAGAAATAAAAGATAAATTGGTTGGATTTTACAGAAGTTAATCATTTTAATGATACTGATACTCCACTGTGCATTCTGTAACTGCCAGTATAAAAGAGACAGACAGTGTCTGAAAATCAATACCTACAGCCCAGCACAGATACAGAATAGATACTGCTGTTACTTGTTTTACTCCATCACCTTCTTGGAGTTTCAAAGAAATAGTCTAAGGACCTCAGAGGATTATAGATCAAATGCTGAAAATGCTGGCCTCACTGATCATTTGGCCACCAGCCAGCAGTGCAAACAATGAAAAACCATCTGAGAACAAGGCAAGCCTGGACCAACCCTGAGACCATTCACTGTCAGGTCAGTACAATGAGGGAGATCTCCTTTACTTTGACTTACACCTCAGTTGTCCAAGTGGTTTGTTTTAGTTTTGATTACCTTCACTTCACAGAATTGCAGCAGTGTTGTTTGGAAGAAACCTCTGGAAGTCATCTGATGCAATATCCAGCCTGTAATAGAATTGTTGCCAACATAAAATCTTGTCACTGTGACTTTGGCTAGCTGAGTCTTAAAAACCTCAAAGGATGCAGATTTTATACGTGACTGTGTCATACAGTTCCAGTGCTAGACAACCACCCCAGTAAAAATACATATTTTCCTAAGAGATAACCTGAGCTCCCAAACTGTAACCTGTGGCCATTGTCCCTTGCTTAAAACTATGCGGTGTTTGTAATTCCTCCTCACATAGCTGTAAACAGTGTACCTCTTAACCTCATCTCCTTCTAATTGATCAAGGTCAGCACGCTTAATCTCTAGTTTTAAATGATAGGACACATCTAACTGACCAGTTAGATATGCTACTTACATTTTTTCATTCCTTTTTTTATTTACCTTTTTTGGCCCTTACAAATGTTTCTCCCACATACACTGCGGTCACTGTTTCAAGCAATTCTTGAACTCTTAACACTTTGAATGATGCCTAAAGAATGAAGAGTTGTTTCTTCCCTCAGGGGCTCCCTAGTATATCTCACTTGAAGTTATGTTTTTGCATTTCTCCCCAGTATAATATCTACCCAGTCTGTCATATTGTCTACCAGTCTATCAGTTTAGAGATTTGAAGCAAAGTAACTAAACAAAATACTATTTCCAAGTCCCTGAATAATTAAAAAGACTCAAGACTATAGGTATTCCTATTCCTATTTCCCCAAATGAATTTAGCACTGAGTCTTTGAATACTCACACTTAATTCCCCGTTTCACTGTGGTGAATGGAGCATAACCTCACAATGATTGCTCAGATCATTAAGAATCAAATTATACAAGTCGTAGGAGGTTGTACATTTTGAAAATAAAAGCCAGCTTGCTTCACAAACACCAATTTCCTGCCTTTCAGAACCATCCCATATGTTTACTTCCTTTGAATAGGCTACTTACATTGCACATTATTTTTGACCAAATTTAAGAAATTCTGCAATTTAAAAAATATATCATTAACTGTAACCCTCTTAGTCTTTTAAGACTGAAAAAAATAAACTGGATTTTTAAAAGTAATGTATATTGAGGAATGATCCAGCAAAATTGAAATTTTTTTACAAATTTATACCCAAGTGTTATATTAATTGTTTTGACATAAGGTGGAACAAAATATTTTTTGATTTTTCCTCTTTGTTTTAATGCAACTGGAAAAATATAATTTTGTGTAAGCTCTGTTAGCTTTTCTTACTTTGTTGACATAACAGCAAAGTTGTCAAAATAAATTACATATCAAATTCTTTCACTTTTAAGCATAGCTTTTTTTTCGTTTTGCTCTCTACACAAAAGCTAAAATGGAATAACATTAATGAACTTTAATGAACCTTATCTTAAATGACTGCCCCAAGCAAATTGCAATTTAAATACAAATAATAAAATGAAACCTTAATATGTGTCACTAATCAAGAATGTACAAATGGTCTTGATTTTTGACAAGAGCTGGTAGAAACAACCTGTTGCCTCAGGAGCACAGCACTCTAACCTAAACTATTATAGATAATTCTAGTGTCAGCAGCATGACTATTTTATATCATATGCATTTTCCTTCTTAACTCTAGAGGCTCAGTTCACTGATTATGCTGTGCACTCTCTCTGTTTTCCCCCCCCTAGATTACTGGAGAGAAAAAAAAGGAAATATTATACTCAAGTAGGCTTGCACGCATTTATTATTACTTCACCCTCTCAGTGTGCTGCAGTTTTTTGTGTCCTCTTTTATGTGAGAATATTTGTTTGGTAGAAAAATCCCAGGGAAGGAAAATGGAGAAAGCCTCTCACTCCTTCTGATCTAATAAAGATAAAACCAGACTAGCCTTGCTTTTGTAATACAGCATTTCCAAATTACTCGCTATGTGACTTGGTACTTAATTACTGACCAGCTGAGTATCAATTCCCCAGTATCTATTAGGCCTTCATATCCAGACAGTTAGTGGTAAAACATTTTATTTTCCCTTTATTCTAAATATCTTGAGTTCCAAGAAGTTCAGACACCTAATGCTAAGCTGAGAATAAAACTGTATTAATATTCCATATTTTCTGTAGTCCATCAGTGAAACACTAAATTTTTCCCTCTTAGGATAAAATACATTATGCTTTATTGTCTTATAAAATAAATAATGAATCAGTTTTTGTTAAATGAAAGATAAATTAACCACTGATCTATAATTTTTACTGCACTCTCTTGTATTCCAAACTCTTTTATATTCTGAATTAAAAGATGTGTTAGTAGTATGAATACCTTACTAAACAATTTGCTTTTACTGAGACAGTCTTACAACTTATGGTTTTATATGTGAAAATTTAAGTATCAGTGATTATACAAGAAATTCAAACATTCTTTTTATGAAACGAATAATCTTGTTGCTCCAATGTTATATAATTATCTGCAAGTGAGATTTATTGCCTAATTATATTCTACAGATTGAGTTACTCTTGCTCTTACAGAACCAGATGATGACCCAGCCTATTTACCTCTCTTCTATCTTTAGAGTTGGGGTGGAAGCAGAGGTGTTACAGTGTGCAGATTCTTTACTTCACTTATTCCCTTTACTAGAAAGTATAAGTGACATAACTTAAAACATGAAAGACATACTTGAAAATTGAAAGGAATATGCATTGTAGGGAGCATTGCTGGAAAATGCTCCTTCCCAGCAAGAAAATTGCTAATTGGAGGGTGTATTTTTGTGAAGATTTAAATCACAGACCATATATAGCAGAACTACTTCATCACATATTTAGGGCTCAAGGTAAACTTGCAGTTGGACTGAGATTAAAACAAGAACTTTATAAATTTTAAGTCATATCTTGCTGAGTTATATTTTACCGTCTTAATTTTAGTGATATTATTTATGTGTTTTTAGTTTTATGGTTTCTATTTGCCACTAATAGGAAAATGACAATAGAAAATACAGTTCTAAAAAAACCATATATATTATTTATGGATTTTCTTATATTTTTAACTATACGTTCATATTCTTTTTAAGCAATTCTACATGTTTTACCTCTTAATCTGAGTAGCCTACAAAGAATATCCTTGACGTTACAGAATCCTTTGAGTTTTAACTAAATCAACAAGACTAAATGTTAAAAGTGGGGCCCAACCGCATGATTGTGTCCTTTGGGTTAAAATTATTCATAATTTCATTACTCTCAAAACCTGAGTATTACAGAAGTTTATGTGTCTTAGTCTTATAAACTATAAAATGTAGTCTACATATGGTTAAATCTTCAACCTGTCTTGTTCTGCTGTGCTTATACCCTACATATGCTATACTTTTGTTTATTAAATTGTTTTTTCATCAAATGAGAGAGAAATGTCCTTAAGTATAAAATGGGATTAATACTTATAGAATGTAGGGAAACTCCAACGACCATTATATACTAAACATCAAAAGAAATTAATACCATGATGCTCTCTCCTTCAACAAATAGAAGCAGTGTCCTTATTCTTTAACAGAAGCTGACTGAAAATATATCTGAATGATGGAATACTTAGCAATGCAAAGTTTCTCAAACTTAGCCATTGATGGAGTTATTTCATAGCCATTTGGTATATCTCCCATCTCAACATTTCTTATTAATAAAATACAGTTTACCGGGGCTTGAATTCCTTCTGCTACTTACTGAGTAATGTTTAATTTGTCTTGGTCAATAGACTGTCCAACCTGGTAAGGAGAAATTTGAACTAGTAAAGTCGTGGGAGAGTTACAGAGATCAACCACACAGCAAAACAAGGCTCGAGCAGGGATACTTACAGCAAGACATGCAGCAACACAACAAGGCACAAACGATCCAGGAGTTTATTGTAAAGGATTGATGACTACTTTCTGAAATAGGGGATGGAGGAAAGATATGCTACTAGATGTTAAATTAAAAAAAAAAAAAAGGAAGGTCTGGTTGGAGATGTGAAGGCTGGGAGCAGTCTTGGCTACAGTGACCAGGAGATTGTAAAGTACAGTAACCTGTGATAAGGAGGTAGGGCAATGATAAAGATGTCAACCCTGGACTTAGGAGAGATAACTTTGGCCTCTTTAGGGGCCTTCTTGGAAGAATCTTATAGGAATGTGCCTCAGAGGGAAGTGGGGTCCAAGACAGCTGGTCAGTATTCCAGGATCACTTCCTTCAGGTTCAAGAAACATGGAATTAATAGAATCATAGAGTGGCTTGGATTGGATGGGACCTTAAAGATCACCTAGTTCCAACCTTCCTGCCATGCACAGGTACACCTTCCACTAGACCAGATTACTCATCCAACCTGGCCTTGAAAGCTTCCAGGGGTGGGGTAGCCACAACATCTCTGGGAAACCTGTTCCAGTGCCTCACCACCCTCACAGTAAAATATTTCTTCCTGATATCTAATCTAAACTTACTCTTTTTCAGTTTTAATACATTCTCCCTTGTCCTCTCACTACATGTCTGTTATAGGTTAGGAAGTCAGGAAAATTTGTCTTTCACCTGCCCCCCCCACTGTAGGAAAGACAGAGTTTGAGTGGAAAAGGGGAAGAGAGCTGATTAGCATTACAAAAGATCTAACCTAATTCCTGGCTAATGGGCCATCAGAGGCTGGGGGGAGATGGCCGCCCAGATGGGGAACTAAGCAGATTGTATTATTGGCTTCTTGGAGGGAATCAGGGGGGCTGCGAGCAGGCATTCTGGGGAGAGGGACTGGGGGGTCTGGTTTCTTGGCTTCTCATCCTGGTCAGCTCGGACTGCTGGCTCCGACTTGCCTGGCTATCCCGCTCTCCAGATCTGCTGTGTTTCATCGGAGAGTTTGCGTGCCCGCGGGAGAGAAGGGGGGAGTTTTTGAGACGCCGTCACCCGAGACAGTGGCGAGTCCTGTGGGAGTGGACTGTTTCCCTTTCTTTTTTTTTATTTTTTCCACCCATTGAGGGAAGGGCCCCCCGTTTCCTCCTCGGCTCCTCCCGCGGACGGGGACTGCTCTCTCCGGACCCCTCTCCCCGCATGGTGACCACCGGAGCCCAACAGCGCCCCCTGCCGACCACCACAGAGAACTGCAGGTCCTGCACCTTCAGAGGTCCAACAGCGCCCCCTGCAGGCCACGATTAGGACTGCGCTAAAGGACAGAGAAGTGTTCCTTTAGACTTTTTGTTTTTCTAGGACTACTGTCTAGGTTTTTTTTTGTGTTCTGTTACTGTTTTTTGCCAACATACATATATCTTTTAATAAAGAGTTGTTATTTCTTCTATTTTTCCACACTTCCTTGATTGAAACCCCTTAATTTTGAATTTACAATTGCTGGGAGAGAGGAGTTCAGTCTATCTCATAACTCATCCTCTTTAGAAAACATTCCAGTCTCATCAGACTGAGACAATGTCCTTGTAAAAGGTCCCTCTCCATCTTTCTTGAAGTCTTCCTTCAGGTACTGGAAGATTGCAATTAGGTCACCCTGAAACCTTCTCTTCTCCAGACTGAATAATCACAATTTTCTCAGCCTTTCCTCACAGGAGAGCTGCTTCATCCCTCTGAACATCTTAGTGGCCCTCCTCTGGACCCGCTCCAAAAGGATGACATCCTTCCTGTGCTGGGGACCCCAGAGCTGGATGCAGCACTCCAGGTGGGAGTGAAGTAGAGGAGCAGAATCCCATTCCTTGACCTGCTGGCCACCTTTCTTTTGATGCAACCCAGGGCACTGTTGTCTTTCTAGGTTGCAAGTACACATTGCTGGATCATGTGGAGCTTCTCATCAACAAACACTTCCAAGTCCTTCTCCTCAGAACTGATCTCAAACCATTCTCCATCAAGCCCTTTTTTTTGCTTGGGATTGCCCTGCCCCTGGTGCAAGACCTTATACTTGTCCTCAATACATAGGTTGGTCCAGATGACCTCCAGCGGTCCCTTAACCATTCTGTGATTCTGTGGTTCTATGGTCATTGACAAACATACCTAACAACCTTGTAATGATGAAAGAAGTAAATGTTGGTCTGATTTGTGTAGTCAAATCTGTAGCTTATTGTGCTTTTTATGCAAAAACTTCTCAGAAAACATGATACTAAACACATGGATACAGCTGTGTATTTTTTCATTGCCTTGACGTTAGGATAGAGGTATATTTTGAAGTGAGTTAATGGCTATATGCTTTAATTCTCTTTTTTTTCTCAGTGAGGTATCAGAATCACAGAATGGGTGAGTAGGAAAGGACTTCTAGAGAAATCCCATCTAGATCAAATCTACCACTCAAAAGAGGATCAGCTAGAACAGGCTGCTGAAGACCAAGTCCAGTTGGGTTTTGAAAATCTACATTGATGGACACCCCCATATCCTCTCTGGGATATCGGTTCCACTCTTTGATCATCCCTAGAGTGAAAAAGTTCTTTTCTACTTAAGTGTGTTTCATTTCATGCCTGTTGCCTCTTGCCCTGACACTGAAATTGTCTGGCTCTATCTTCCTCACTCCCACCCATCAGGGAGCTGATAGTCTTAAATAGTCTCATGTTTCTTAACAGTATAACACAAATGATATGAAATATGAGTAGCAAAATCTGGCCTTCGGAAAGCTATGTACTTATTTTATGCTTATTTTATTAATTTTTTGTTCCTTCAGATGTTAAATGCCTGCTTTTACAGAATATTATAACATGTTATGTATTTATCTTCTTTCAATTCAGTTTCTATATATGAAATAGCTCTTGAAATTTCTTGTTGTAGAGGACTGCCTCACATTATTTGAGAGCATTAAAAATGTAAATAGCTTAAGGATGCTCAGTCACAAACAGGCAATGCACTAATTACCATTTTGGATTATGTGGAGGTGTGCTTTTTTTTCAGTTACTAACCTTTACTTATTTTATATACATTCTAGACCTAAAACTATTTTTAAGGTATCCTCTTACTCATAATTCTGTAAGAGTACTTACACAGCTCAACTGCTGCTAAGACAACAGATGCAGTTATCTGACCTAAATGAGCAGGCATAGTTATCATCACTTCTTGCAAAATTTGAACAAAATTTCTTAAATTCACTATAGCTGGTATTAGAAGAGGGACAAACTTTACTATAAAGTTCAGAGTGATAATCCTAAAAAAGATTGCTATCTGCTTTCAATCCATGCATACAGCTATGTTTGATGTCAATGAAAGTTCTACAGGCTGAAGTCAGATAATACGCCAAAAGTTATGTGGAATAATAAGTGGAATATACACTAAGTGAGCTGTCTGTTTTCTTGAAAAGAATCAACAGAGTAAAAACAAAAATATGTAAAAGCTGGTATCCTTGATATAGTGTTTGTCTAAGATTTATCCAGAATTACAAGCATATGTTTTTAGATAGACTAGTTTAAAAATAGATGAAGACTAGAGGGAGATACCACAGGACAAATCAAAAAGCTGGATGAGGGTAATAAGTTCACTGCATTTAGTGAAGAATGTTTATGTTCCTGAAAAAGAAATAGAAGTGCGACTAGAGAGGCTTGAGAAGGTACTGGACTCTTATTCAAGAGCCCTGTCTCCACAGAAAAGACTTTAAAGAGCTGTAATCTTAGCTAATGCAAAGCCCAGCAACTAGTAATTTTTGTTTTGGATTTAGTCTAAAAATTGCTATTTGAAGACACTGATGGCTGGCATTTGAGAACTAGTCAGGGCTTTGTTTTTGAGAAAATATTGTTAATCTCAAGGATTTAATTTTGCTAAAACAGTCTTTATATCATCTGATAGAAAAATTTTTATTTGTATCAACAAAAAAAGAAGGTCGAAAGAAAAAGGAAGGAAGGAAGGAAGGAAGGAAGGAAGG